>NW_026734364.1:300000-572076 GCF_949786415.1 Peromyscus eremicus
TGAGTGCTATTTGCACTGTGTCTGGCAATGGGAGTGCAATAGTGACTTTCCTTACCAGAAAACAACTCTTGCTCGTAAGACCAAAAACAGGATGTGATTCAACTCCATTTAGGACAGGGAAACAAATGCTAGCTTGCCTTACAAAAAACACACTCTGCTTTTGAGAAAAGAGCACTCTTCTACTCTACTGTGTTCCTATGGGGTCCGAACAGTGAGCTTGCTCAGAACAAAAGAACTGTGCTTCCTACACACACGGGCAATATCTAGTTCAACTCTGCTTAGGAAACTGACAAGAAAGGTAGATCCTCTTCAGTCCAATACACTGTAATTGCTGGGATTAGACGCCAGTGCTATTTGCCTTGTGTATGACAATGGGAGCACAATAGTGACTCTTCTTACCAGAAAAGAACTCTTGCTGGTAGGACCAGAAACTGCATGGGATTCAAATCCATTTAGGACTGGGAAACAAACGCTAGCTCGACTTACAAGAAGCACACTCTGCTTTTGAGAAAAGAGCAGTCTTCTACTATAATGTGCTTCCTATAGGGCCAGAGCAGTGAGCATTCGCAGAACAAAAGAACTGTGCTTCCTACACACACGGTCCATATCTAGTTCAACTCTGCTTAGGAAACTGACAAGAACAGTAGATCCTCTTCAGTCCGATACACTGTACATGCTGGGAACAGATGAAAGTGCTATTTGCCCTGTGTATGACAATGGGAGCACAATAGTGACACTTCTTACCAAAAAAAACCTCTTGCTCGTAGGACCAGAAACTGCATGTGATTCAACTCCATTAAGGATTGGGAAACAAACGCTAGCTCGCCTTACAAGAAACATACTCTGCTTTTGAGAAAAGAGCACTTTTATACTCTACTGTGTTTCCTATGGTGTCCGAACAGTGAGCTTGCTCAGAACAAAAGAACTGTGCTTCCTACACACATGGGCCATATCTAGTTCAACTCTGCTTAGGAAACTGACAAGAACAGTAGCTCCACTTCAGTCCAATACACTGTACTTCCTGGGAACAGACGCGAGTGCTATTTGCACTGTGTATGGCAATGGGATCGCAATAGTGACTTTCCTTACCAGAAAACAACTCTTGCTCGTAGGACCAAAAACTGGATGTGATTCAACTCCATTTAGGAATGGGAAACTAACGCTAGCTCGCCTTACAAGAAAGACACACTGATTTTGAGAAAGAGCACTCTTCTACTCGACTGTGTTTCCTATGGGGTCCGAACACTGAGCTTGCTCAGAACAAAAGAACTGTGCTTCCTACAAACACGGGCCATATCTAGTTCAACTCTGCTTAGGAAACTGACAAGAACATTAGCTCCTCTTCAGTCCAATTCACTGTATTTGCTGGGAACAGACACGAGTGCTATTTGCACTGTGTATGGCAATGGGAGCGCAATAGTGACTTTCCTTACCAGAAAACAACTCTTGCTCGTAGGACCAAAAACTGCATGTGATTCAACTCCATTTAGGACTGGGAAACAAACGCTAGCTCACCTTACAAGAAACACCCTCTGCTTTTGAGAAAAGAGCACTCTTCTACTCTACTGTGTTTCCTATATGGCCAGAACAGTGAGTTTGCTCAGAACAAAAGAACTGTGCTTCCTACAAATACGGCCATATCAAGTTCAATTCTGCTTAGGAAACTGACAAGAACAGTAGATCCTCTTCAGTCCAATACACTGTACATGCTGGGAACAGACGCCAGTGCTATTTGCCCTAGTATCACAATGGGAGCGCAATAGTGACTCTTCTTACCAGAAAACAACTCTTGCTCGTAAGACAAGAAACTGCATGTGATTCAACTCCATTTTGGACTGGGAAAAAAACACTAGCTCGCCTTACAAGAAACACACTCTGCTTTTGAGAAAAGAGCACTCCTCTACACTACTGTGTTTCCTATGGTGCCTGAAAAGTGAGCATTCTCAGAACAAAAGAACTGTGCTTCCTACACACACGGGTCATATCTAGTTCAACTCTGCTTAGGAAACTGACATGAACAGTAGCTCCTCTTCAGTCCAATACACTGTTCATGCTCGGAACAGACGCCAGTGCTATTTGCCCTAGTATCACAATGGGAGCGCAATAGTGACTCTTCTTACCAGAAAACAACTCTTGCTCCTAGGACCAGAAACTGCATGTGATTCATCTCCATTTAGGATTGGGAAACAAACGCTAGCTCGCCTTACAAGAAACACACTCTGCTTTTGAGAAAGGATCACTCTTCTACTCTACTGTGTTTCCTATAGGGCCAGAACAGTGAGCATTCTCAGAACAAAAGAACTGTGCTTCCTACACACACGGGCCATATCTAGTTCAACTCTGCTTAGGAAACTGGCAAGAACAGTAGCTCCGCTTCAGTCCAATACACTGTAATTGCTGGGAACAGATGCGAGTGCTATTTGCACTGTGTTCGGAAATGGGAGCACAATAGACACTTTCCTTACCAGAAAACAACTCTTGGTCGTAGAACCAAAAACTGTATGTGATTCAACTGCATTTAGGACTGGGAAACAAACGCTAGCTCGCCTTACAAGAAACACACTCTGCTTTTGAGAAAAGAGCACTCTTCTACTCTACTGTGTTTCCTATAGGGCCAGAACAGTGAGTTTGCTCAGAACAAAAGAACTGTGCTTTCTACAAATACGGCCATATCTAGTTAAATTCTGCTTAGGAAACTGACAGGAACAGTAGATACTCTTCAGTCCAATACACTGTACATGCTGCGAACAGACGCAAGTGCTATTTGCCCTGTGTATGACAATGGGAGCGCAATAGTGACTCTTCTTACCAGAAAACTACTCTTGCTCGTAGGACAAGAAACTGCATGTGATTCAACTCCATTTAGGACTGGGAAACCAACGCTAGCTTGCCTTACAAGAAACACACTCTGCTTTAGAGAAAATTGCACTCATCTACTCGACTGTGTTTCCTATGGGGTCCAAACAGTGAGCTTGCTCAGAACAAAAGAACTGTGCTTCCTACACACACGGGCCATATCTAGTTCAACTCTGCTTTGGAAACTGACAAGAACAGTAGCTCCTCTTCAGTCCAATACACTGTTCTTGCTGGGAACAGACATGAGTGCTATTTGCACTATGTATGGCAATGGGAGCGCAATAGTGACTTTCCTTACCAGAAAACATCTCTTGGTCGTAGGACCAAAAACTGCATGTGATTCAACTCCATTTAGGACTGGAAAGCAAACGCTAGCTCGCCTTACAAGAAACACACTCTGCTTTTGAGAAAAGAGCACTCTTCTACTCTACTGTGTTTCCTACAGGGCCAGAACATTGAACTTGCTCAGAACAAAAGAACTGTGCTTCCTACACACAGGGGCCATATCTAGTTCAACTCTGCTTAGGAAACTGACAAGAACAGTAGCTCCTCTTCAGTCCAATACACTGTACTTGCTTGGAACAGACGTGAGTGCTATTTGCACTGTGTCTGGCAATGGGAGTGCAATAGTGACTTTCCTTACCAGAAAACAACTCTTGCGCGTAAGACCAAAAACAGGATGTGATTCAACTCCATTTAGGACAGGGAAACAAATGCTAGCTTGCCTTACAAAAAACACACTCTGCTTTTGAGAAAAGAGCACTCTTCTACTCTACTGTGTTCCTATGGGGTCCGAACAGTGAGCTTGCTCAGAACAAAAGAACTGTGCTTCCTACACACACGGGCAATATCTAGTTCAACTCTGCTTAGGAAACTGACAAGAAAGGTAGATCCTCTTCAGTCCAATACACTGTAATTGCTGGGATTAGACGCCAGTGCTATTTGCCTTGTGTATGACAATGGGAGCACAATAGTGACTCTTATTACCAGAAAAGAACTCTTGCTGGTAGGACCAGAAACTGCATGGGATTCAAATCCATTTAGGACTGGGAAACAAACGCTAGCTCGACTTACAAGAAGCACACTCTGCTTTTGAGAAAAGAGCAGTCTTCTACTATAATGTGCTTCCTATAGGGCCAGAGCAGTGAGCATTCGCAGAACAAAAGAACTGTGCTTCCTACACACACGGTCCATATCTAGTTCAACTCTGCTTAGGAAACTGACAAGAACAGTAGCTCCGCTTCAGTCCAATACACTGTACTTGCTGGAAACAGAAGCGAGTGCTATTTGCACTGTGTATGGAAATGGGAGCGCAATACACACTTTCCTTACATGAAAACAATTCTTGGTCGTAGAACCAAAAACTGCATGTGATTCAACTCCATTTAGGACTGGGAAACAAACGCTAGCTCGCCTTACAAGAAACACACTCTGCTTTTGAGAAAAGAGCACTCTTCTACTCTACTGTCTTTCCTATACGGCCAGAAGAGTGAGTTTGCTCAGAACAAAAGAACTGTGCTTCCTACACACACGAGCCATATCTAGTTCAACTCTGCTTAGGAAACTGACAAGAACAGTAGATCCTCTTCAGTCCAATACACTGTACATGCTGGGAACAGACGCCAGTGCTATTTGCCCTAGTATCACAATGGGAGCGCAATAGTGACTCTTCTTACCAGAAAACAACTCTTTCTCGTAGGACAAGAAACTGCATGTGATTCAACTCCATTTAGGACTGGGAAACAAACACTAGCTCGCCTTACAAGAAACACACTCTGCTTTTGAGAAAAGAGCACTCCTCTACACTACTGTGTTTCCTATGGTGCCCGAAAAGTGAGCATTCTCAGAACAAAAGAACTGTGCTTCCTACACACACGGGCCATATCTAGTTCAACTCTGCTTAGGAAACTGACAAGAACAGTAGCTCCGCTTCAGTCCAATACACTGTACTTGCTGGAAACAGAAGCGAGTGCTATTTGCACTGTGTATGGAAATGGGAGCGCAATACACACTTTCCTTACATGAAAACAACTCTTGGTCGTAGAACCAAAAACTGCATGTGATTCAACTCCATTTAGGACTGGGAAACAAACGCTAGCTCGCCTTACAAGAAACACACTCTGCTTTTGAGAAAAGAGCACTCTTCTACTCTACTGTCTTTCCTATACGGCCAGAAGAGTGAGTTTGCTCAGAACAAAAGAACTGTGCTTTCTACAAATACGGCCATATCTAGTTCAATTCTGCTTAGGAAACTGACAAGAACAATAGATACTCTTCAGTCCAATACCCTGTACATGCTGCGAACAGACGCAAGTGCTATTTGCCCTGTGTATGACAATGGGAGCGCAATAGTGACTCTTCTTACCAGAAAACAACTCTTGCTCGTAGGACAAGAAACTGCATGTGATTCAACTCCATTTAGGACTGGGAAACAAACGCTAGCTCGCCTTGCAAGAAACACACTCTGCTTTTGAGAAAAGAGCACTCTTCTACTCTACTGTGTTTCCTATGGGGTCCGAACAGTGAGCTTGCTCAGAACAAATGAACTGTGCTTCCTACACACAGGGGCCATATCTAGTTCAACTATGCTTAGGAAACTGACATGAATAGTAGCTCTGCTTCACTCCAATACACTGTACTTGCTTGGAACAGACGCCAGTGCTATTTGCCCTGTGTATGACAATGGGAGCACAATAGTGACTCTTCTTACCAGAAGACAACTCTTGCTCATAGGACAAGAAACTGCATATGATTCAACTCCATTTAGGACTGGGAAACAAACGCTAGCTGGCCTTACAAGAAACACACTCTGCTTTTGAGAAAAGAGCACTCTTCTACTCTACTGTCTTTCCTATGGGGTCCCTACAGTGAGCTTGCTCAGAACAAAAGAACTGTGCTTCGTACACACACGGGCCATATCTAGTTCAACTCTGCTTAGGAAACTGACAAGAGCAGTAGCTCCTCTTCAGTCCAATACACTGTTCTTGCTGGGAACAGACGCGAGTGCTATTTGCACTGTGTATGGCATTGGGACCACAATAGTGACTTTCCTTACCAGAAAACAACTCTTGCTCCTAGGACCAAAAACTGGATGTGACTCAACTCCATTTCTGATTGGGAAACAAACACTAGCTCACCTTACAAGAAACACACTCTGCTTTTGAGAAAAGAGCACTCCTCTACTCTACTGTGTTTCCTATGGGGTCCGAACAGTGAGCTTGCTCAGAACAAAAGAACTGTGCTTCCTACACACACGGGCCATATCTAGTTCAATTATGCTTAGGAAACTGACAAGAACAGCAGATCCTCTTCAGTCCAATACATCTGTACACAGATGCCAGTGCTATTTGCCCCGTTAATGACAATGGGAGCGCAATATGACTCTTTTTACCCGAAAACAACTCTTGCTCGTAGGACCAGAAACTGCATGTGATTCAACTCCATTTAGGACTGGGAAACAAATGCTAGCTTGACTTACAAGAAACACACTCTGCTTTTGAGAAAGGAGCACTCTTCTACTCTAATGTCTTTCCTATAAGGCCAGAATAGTGAGCAATCTCAGAACAAAAGAACTGTGCTTCCTACACACACGGGCCATATCTAGTTCAACTCTGCTTAGGAAACTGACAAGAACAGTAGCTCTTCTTCATTCCAATACACAGCACTTGCTGGGAGCAGACACGAGTGCTATTTGCACTGTGTATGGCAATGGGATCGCAATAGTGACTTTCCTTACCAGAAAACAACTCTTGCTCGTAGGACCAGAAACTGCATGTGATTCAACTCCATTTAGGACTGGGAAACAAACGCTAGCTCGTCTTACAAGAGAGATACTCTGCTTTTTTGAAACCATCACTCTTCTACTCTACTTTGTTTCTTATAGGGCCAGAACAGTGAGCTTGCTCAGAACAAAAGAACTGTGCTTCCTACGCACACGGCCATATCTAGTTCAATTCTACTTAGGAAACTGACAAGAACAGTAGATCCTCTTCAGTTCAATACACTGTACATGCTGGGAACAGACGCCAGTGCTAATTGCCCTGTGTATGACAATGGGAGCGCAATAGTGACTCTTATTACCAGAAAAAAAATTCATGCTCATAGGTCCAGAAACTGCATGTGATTCAACTCCATTTAGGACTGGGAAACAAACGCTAGCTCGCCTTACAAGAAACACACTCTGCTTTTTAGAAAAGAGCACTCTTCTACTCTACTGTGTTTCCCATAGGGCCAGAACAGTGAGCATTCTCAGAACAATAGAACTGTGCTTCCTATACACATGGGACATATCAAGTTCAAGTCTGCTTAGGAAACTGACAAGAACAGTAGATCCTCTTCAGTCCAATACTCTGTACGTTGCGGGAACAGACGCTAGTGCTATTTGCCCTATGTATCACAATGGGAGCACAATAGTGACTCTTCTTACCAGAAAACAACTCTTGCTCGTAGGACCAGAAACTGCATGTGATTCATCTCCACTTAGGATTGGGAAACAAACGCTAGCTCACCTTACAAGAAACACACTCTGCTTTTGAGAAAAGAGCACTCTTCTACTCTACTGTGTTTCCTATGGTGTCCGAACAGTGAGCTTGCTCAGAACAAAAGAATTATGCTTCCTACACACAGGGGCCATATCTAGTTCAACTCTGCTTAGGAAACTGACATGAACAGTAGCTCCTCTTCAGACCAAAACCCTGTACTTGCTGGGAACAGTCGCGAGTGCTTTTTGCACTGTGTATGGCAATGGGAGCACAATAGTGACTCTTCTTCCCATAAAACAACTCTTGCTCATAGGAACAGAAACTGCATGTGATTCAACTCCATTTAGACCTTGGAAACAAACGCTAGCTCGCCTTACAAGAAACACACACTGCTTTTGAGAAAAGAGCACTCTTCTACTCTACTGTGTTTCCTATGGGGTCCGAACAGTGAGCTTGCTCAGAACAAAAGAACTGTGCTTCCTACACACAGGGGCCATACCTAGTTCAACTCTGCTTAGGAAACTGACAAGAACAGTAGCTCTGCTTCAGTCCAATACACTGTAGTTGCTGGGAACAGATGCGAGTGCTATTTGCACTGTGTATGGCAATGGGAGCACAATAGTGACTTTCCTTACCAGAAAACAACTATTGCTCGTAGAACCAAAAACTGCATGTGATTCAAATCCATTTAGGACTGGGAAACAAACGCTAGCTCGCCTTACAAGAAACACACTCTGCTTTTGAGAAAAGAGCACTCTTCTACTCCAGTGTGTTTCCTATTGGCCCAGAACAGTGAATTTGCTCAGAACAAAAGAAATGTGCTTCCTACACACATGGGCCATATCTAGTTCAACTCTGCTTAGGAAACTGACAAGAACAGTAGCTCCGCTTCAGTCCAATACACTGTACTTGCTTGGAACAGACGCGAGTGCTATTTGCACTGTGTATGGAAATGGGAGCGCAATAGTGACTTTCCTTACCAGAAAACAACTCTTGCTCGTAGGACCAAAAACTGCATGTGATTCAACTCCATTTAGGACTGGGAAACAAATGCTAGCTCGCGTTACAGGAAACACACTCTGCTTTTGAGAAAAGAGCACTCTTCTACTCTACTGTGTTTCCTATAGGGCCAGAACAGTGAGTTTGCTCAGAACAAAAGAACTGTGCTTCATAAAAATACGGCCATATCTAGTTCAATTCTGCTTAGGAAACTGAAAAGAACAGTAGATCCTCTTCAGTCCAATACACTGTACATGCTGGGAATAGACGCCAGTGCTATTTGCCCTGTGTATGACATTGGGAGTGCAATTGTGACTCTTCTTACCAGAAAACAACTCCTGCTCGTAGGACAAGAAACTGCATGTGATTCAACTCCATTTAGGACTGGGAAACAAACGCTAGCTTGCCTTACCAGAAACACACTCTGCTTTTGAGAAAATTGCACTCTTCTACTCGACTGTGTTTCCTATGGGGTCCGAACAGTGAGCCTGCTCAGAACAAAAGAACTGTGCTTCCTACACACGGGCCATATCTAGTTCAACTCTGCTTTGGAAACTGACAAGAACAGTAGGCCTCTTCAGTCCAATACACTGTACTTGCTGGGAACAGACGTGAGTGCTATTTGCACTGTGTATGGCAATGGGAGCACAATAGTGACTTTCCTTACCAGAAAACATCTCTTGGTCGTAGGACCAAAAACTGCATGTGATTCAACTCCATTTAGGACTGGGAAACAAACACTAGCTCGCCTTACAAGAAACACACTCTGCTTTTGAGAAAAGAGCACTCCTCTACACTACTGTGTTTCCTATGGTGCCCGAAAAGTGAGCATTCTCAGAACAAAAGAACTGTGCTTCCTACACACACGGGCCATATCTAGTTCAAAACTGCTTAGGAAACTGACATGAACGGTAGCTCCTCTTCAGTCCAATACACTGTACATGCTCGGACCAGACGCCAGTGCTATTTGCCCTAGTATCACAATGGGAGCGCAATAGTGACTCTTCTTAACAGAAAACAATTCTTGCTCCTAGGACCAGAAACTGCCTGTGATTCATCTCCATTTAGGATTGGGAAACAAACGCTAGCTCGCCTTACAAGAAACACACTCTGCTTTTGAGAAAAGAGCACTCTTCTACTCTACTGTGTTTCCTATAGGGCCAGAACAGTGAGCATTCTCAGAACAAAAGAACTGTGCTTCCTACACACACGGGCCATATCTAGTTCAACTCTGCTTAGGAAACTGGCAAGAACAGTAGCTCCGCTTCAGTCCAATACACTGCACTTGCTGGGAACAGAAGCGAGTGCTATTTGCACTGTGTACGGAAATGGGAGCGCAATAGACACTTTCCTTACCAGAAAACAACTCTTGGTCGTAGAACCAAAAACTGCATGTGATTCAACTCCATATAGGACTGGGAAACAAACGCTAGCTCGCCTTACAAGAAACACACTCTGCTTTTGAGAAAAGAGCACTCTTCTACTCTACTGTGTTTCCTACAGGGCCAGAACAGTGAGTTTGCTCAGAACAAAAGAACTGTGCTTTCTACAAATACGGCCATATCTAGTTCAATTCTGCTTAGGAAACTGACAAGAACAGTAGATACTCTTCAGTCCAATACACTGTACATGCTGCGAACAGACGCAAGTGCATTTTGCCCTGTGTATGACAATGGGAGCGCAATAGTGACTCTTCTTACCAGAAAACTACTCTTGCTCGTAGGACAAGAAACTGCATGTGATTCAACTCCATTTAGGACTGGGAAACAAACGCTAGCTTGCCTTACAAGAAACACACTCTGCTTTTGAGAAAATTGCACTCATCTACTCGACTGTGTTTCCTATGGGGTCCGAACAGTGTGCTTGCTCAGAACAAAAGAACTGTGCTTCCTACACACACGGGCCATATCTAGTTCAACTCTGCTTTGGAAACTGACAAGAACAGTAGCTCCTCTTCAGTCCAATACACTGTTCTTGCTGGGAACAGACGTGAGTGCTATTTGCACTATGTATGGCAATGGGAGCGCAATAGTGACTTTCCTTACCAGAAAACATCTCTTGGTCGTAGGACCAAAAACTGCATGTGATTCAACTCCATTTAGGACTGGGAAACAAACACTAGCTCGCCTTACAAGAAACACACTCTGCTTTTGAGAAAAGAGCACTCCTCTACACTACTGTGTTTCCTATGGTGCCCGAAAAGTGAGCATTCTCAGAACAAAAGAACTGTGCTTCCTACACACACGGGCCATATCTAGTTCAACTCTGCTTAGGAAACTGACAAGAACAGTAGCTCCGCTTCAGTCCAATACACTGTACTTGCTGGGAACAGAAGCGAGTGCTATTTGCACTGTGTATGGAAATGGGAGCGCAATACACACTTTCCTTACCAGAAAACAACTCTTGGTCGTAGAACCAAAAACTGCATGTGATTCAACTCCATTTTGGACTGGGAAACAAACGCTAGCTCGCCTTACAAGAAACACACTCTGCTTTTGAGAAAAGAGCACTCTTCTACTCTACTGTCTTTCCTAGAGGGCCAGAACAGTGAGTTTGCTCAGAACAACAGAACTGTGCTTTCTACAAATACGGCCATATCTAGTTCAATTCTGCTTAGGAAACTGACAAGAACAGTAGATACTCTTCAGTCCAATACACTGTACATGCTGCGAACAGACGCAAGTGCTATTTGCCCTGTGTATGACAATGGGAGCACAATAGTGACTCTTCTTACCTGAAAACAACTCTTGCTCGTAGGAAAAGAAACTGCATGTGATTCAACTCCATTTAGGACTGGGAAACAAACGCTAGCTCGCCTTGCAAGAAACACACTCTGCTTTTGAGAAAAGAGCACTCTTCTACTCTACTGTGTTTCCTATGGGGTCCGAACAGTGAGCTTGCTCAGAACAAAAGAACTGTGCTTCCTACACACAGGGGCCATATCTAGTTCAACTATGCTTAGGAAACTGACATGAACAGTAGCTCTGCTTCACTCCAATACACTGTACTTGCTTGGAACAGACGCCAGTGCTATTTGGCCTGTGTATGACAATGGGAGCGCAATAGTGACTCTTCTTACCAGAAGACAACTCTTGCTCATAGGACAAGAAACTGCATGTGATTCAACTCCATTTAGGACTGGGAAACAAACGCTAGCTCGCCTTACAAGAAACACACTCTGCTTTTGAGAAAAGAGCACTCTTCTACTCTACTGTCTTTCCTATGGGGTCCCAACAGTGAGCTTGCTCAGAACAAAAGAACTGTGCTTCCTACACACACGAGCCATATCTAGTTCAACTCTGCTTAGGAAACTGACAAGAGCAGTAGCTCCTCTTCAGTCCAATACACTGTTCTTGCTGGGAACAGACGCGAGTGTTATTTGCACTGTGTATGGCATTGGGACCACAATAGTGACTTTCCTTACCAGAAAACAACTCTTGCTCCTAGGACCAAAAACTGGATGTGACTCAACTCCATTTCTGATTGGGAAACAAACACTAGCTCACCTTACAAGAAACACACTCTGCTTTTGAGAAAAGAGCACTCCTCTACTCTACTGTGTTTCCTATGGGGTCCGAACAGTGAGCTTGCTCAGAACAAAAGAACTGTGCTTCCTACACACACGGGCCATATCTAGTTCAATTATGCTTAGGAAACTGACAAGAACAGCAGATCCTCTTCAGTCCAATACATCTGTACACAGATGCCAGTGCTATTTGCCCCGTTAATGACAATGGGAGCGCAATATGACTCTTTTTACCCGAAAACAACTCTTGCTCGTAGGACCAGAAACTGCATGTGATTCAACTCCATTTAGGACTGGGAAACAAATGCTAGCTTGACTTACAAGAAACACACTCTGCTTTTGAGAAAGGAGCACTCTTCTACTCTAATGTCTTTCCTATAAGGCCAGAATAGTGAGCAATCTCAGAACAAAAGAACTGTGCTTCCTACACACACGGGCCATATCTAGTTCAACTCTGCTAAAGAAACTGACAAGAACAGTAGCTCTTCTTCAGTCCAATACACAGCACTTGCTGGGAGCAGACACGAGTGCTATTTGCACTGTGTATGGCAATGGGATCACAATAGTGACTTTCCTTACCAGAAAACAACTCTTGCTCGTAGGACCAGAAACTGCATGTGATTCAACTCCATTTAGGACTGGGAAACAAACGCTAGCTCGTCTTACAAGAGAGATACTCTGCTTTTTCGAAACCATCACTCTTCTACTCTACTTTGTTTCTTATAGGGCCAGAACAGTGAGCTTGCTCAGAACAAAAGAACTGTGCTTCCTACGCACACGGCCATATCTAGTTCAATTCTACTTAGGAAACTGACAAGAACAGTAGATCCTCTTCAGTCCAATACACTGTACATGCTGGGAACAGACGCCAGTGCTAATTGCCCTGTGTATGACAATGGGAGCGCAATAGTGACTCTTATTACCAGAAAAAAAATTCATGCTCATAGGTCCAGAAACTGCATGTGATTCAACTCCATTTAGGACTGGGAAACAAACGCTAGCTCGCCTTACAAGAAACACACTCTGCTTTTTAGAAAAGAGTACTCTTCTACTCTACTGTGTTTCCCATAGGGCCAGAACAGTGAGCATTCTCAGAACAATAGAACTGTGCTTCCTATACACATGGGACATATCAAGTTCAATTCTACTTAGGAAACTGACAAGAACAGTAGCTCCTCTTCAGACCAATACACTGTACTTGCTGGGAACAGTCGCGAGTGCTTTTTGCACTGTGTATGGCAATGGGAGCACAATAGTGACTCTTCTTCCCAGAAAACAATTCTTGCTCATAGGAACAGAAACTGCATGTGATTCAACTCCATTTAGACCTTGGAAACAAACGCTAGCTCGCCTTACAAGAAACACACACTGCTTTTGAGAAAAGAGCACTCTTCTACTCTACTGTGTTTCCTATGGGGTCCGAACAGTGAGCTTCAGAACAAAAGAACTGTGCTTCCTACACACAGGGGCCATACCTAGTTCAACTCTGCTTAGGAAACTGACAAGAACAGTAGCTCCGCTTCAGTCCAATACACTGTAGTTGCTGGGAACAGATGCGAGTGCTATTTGCACTGTGTATGGCAATGGGAGCACAATAGTGACTTTCCTTACCAGAAAACAACTATTGCTCGTAGAACCATAAACTGCATGTGATTCAAATCCATTTAGGACTGGGAAACAAACGCTAGCTCGCCTTACAAGAAACACACTCTGCTTTTGAGAAAAGAGCACTCTTCTACTCCAGTGTGTTTCCTATTGGCCCAGAACAGTGAATTTGCTCAGAACAAAAGAAATGTGCTTCCTACACACATGGGCCATATCTAGTTCAACTCTGCTTAGGAAACTGACAAGAACAGTAGCTCCGCTTCAGTCCAATACACTGTACTTGCTTGGAACAGACGCGAGTGCTATTTGCACTGTGTATGGAAATGGGAGCGCAATAGTGACTTTCCTTACCAGAAAACAACTCTTGCTCGTAGGACCAAAAACTGCATGTGATTCAACTCCATTTAGGACTGGAAAACAAATGCTAGCTCGCGTTACAGGAAACACACTCTGCTTTTGAGAAAAGAGCACTCTTCTACTCTACTGTGTTTCCTATAGGGCCAGAACAGTGAGTTTGCTCAGAACAAAAGAACTGTGCTTCATAAAAATACGGCCATATCTAGTTCAATTCTGCTTAGGAAACTGAAAAGAACAGTAGATCCTCTTCAGTCCAATACACTGTACATGCTGGGAATAGACGCCAGTGCTATTTGCCCTGTGTATGACATTGGGAGTGCAATTGTGACTCTTCTTACCAGAAAACAACTCCTGCTCGTAGGACAAGAAACTGCATGTGATTCAACTCCATTTAGGACTGGGAAACAAACGCTAGCTTGCCTTACAAGAAACACACTCTGCTTTTGAGAAAATTGCACTCTTCTACTCGACTGTGTTTCCTATGGGGTCCGAACAGTGAGCCTGCTCAGAACAAAAGAACTGTGCTTCCTACACACACGGGCCATATCTAGTTCAACTCTGCTTTGGAAACTGACAAGAACAGTAGGCCTCTTCAGTCCAATACACTGTACTTGCTGGGAACAGACGTGAGTGCTATTTGCACTGTGTATGGCAATGGGAGCACAATAGTGACTTTCCTTACCAGAAAACATCTCTTGGTCGTAGGACCAAAAACTGCATGTGATTCAACTCCATTTAGGACTGGGAAACAAACACTAGCTCGCCTTACAAGAAACACACTCTGCTTTTGAGAAAAGAGCACTCCTCTACACTACTGTGTTTCCTATGGTGCCCGAAAAGTGAGCATTCTCAGAACAAAAGAACTGTGCTTCCTACACACACGGGCCATATCTAGTTCAACTCTGCTTAGGAAACTGACAAGAACAGTAGCTCCGCTTCAGTCCAATACACTGTACTTGCTGGGAACAGAAGCGAGTGCTATTTGCACTGTGTATGGAAATGGGAGCGCAATACACACTTTCCTTACCAGAAAACAACTCTTGGTTGTAGAACCAAAAACTGCATGTGATTCAACTCCATTTTGGACTGGGAAACAAACGCTAGCTCGCTTTACAAGAAACACACTCTGCTTTTGAGAAAAGAGCACTCTTCTACTCTACTGTCTTTCCTAGAGGGCCAGAACAGTGAGTTTGCTCAGAACAAAAGAACTGTGCTTTCTACAAATACGGCCATATCTAGTTCAATTCTGCTTAGGAAACTGACAAGAACAGTTGATACTCTTCAGTCCAATACACTGTACATGCTGCGAACAGACGCAAGTGCTATTTGCCCTGTGTATGACAATGGGAGCACAATAGTGACTCTTCTTACCAGAAAACAACTCTTGCTCGTAGGAAAAGAAACTGCATGTGATTCAACTCCATTTAGGACTGGGAAACAAACGCTAGCTCGCCTTGCAAGAAACACACTCTGCTTTTGAGAAAAGAGCACTCTTCTACTCTACTGTGTTTCCTATGGGGTCCGAACAGTGAGCTTGCTCAGAACAAAAGAACTGTGCTTCCTACACACAGGGGCCATATCTAGTTCAACTATGCTTAGGAAACTGACATGAACAGTAGCTCTGCTTCACTCCAATACACTGTACTTGCTTGGAACAGACGCCAGTGCTATTTGGCCTGTGTATGACAATGGGAGCGCAATAGTGACTCTTCTTACCAGAAGACAACTCTTGCTCATAGGACAAGAAACTGCATGTGATTCAACTCCATTTAGGACTGGGAAACAAACGCTAGCTCGCCTTACAAGAAACACACTCTGCTTTTGAGAAAAGAGCACTCTTCTACTCTACTGTCTTTCCTATGGGGTCCCAACAGTGAGCTTGCTCAGAACAAAAGAACTGTGCTTCCTACACACACGAGCCATATCTAGTTCAACTCTGCTTAGGAAACTGACAAGAGCAGTAGCTCCTCTTCAGTCCAATACACTGTTCTTGCTGGGAACAGACGCGAGTGTTATTTGCACTGTGTATGGCATTGGGACCACAATAGTGACTTTCCTTACCAGAAAACAACTCTTGCTCCTAGGACCAAAAACTGGATGTGACTCAACTCCATTTCTGATTGGGAAACAAACACTAGCTCACCTTACAAGAAACACACTCTGCTTTTGAGAAAAGAGCACTCCTCTACTCTACTGTGTTTCCTATGGGGTCCAAACAGTGAGCTTGCTCAGAACAAAAGAACTGTGCTTCCTACACACACGGGCCATATCTAGTTCAATTATGCTTAGGAAACTGACAAGAACAGCAGATCCTCTTCAGTCCAATACATCTGTACACAGATGCCAGTGCTATTTGCCCCGTTAATGACAATGGGAGCGCAATATGACTCTTTTTACCCGAAAACAACTCTTGCTCGTAGGACCAGAAACTGCATGTGATTCAACTCCATTTAGGACTGGGAAACAAATGCTAGCTTGACTTACAAGAAACACACTCTGCTTTTGAGAAAGGAGCACTCTTCTACTCTAATGTCTTTCCTATAAGGCCAGAATAGTGAGCAATCACAGAAAAAAAGAACTGTGCTTCCTACACACACGGGCCATATCTAGTTCAACTCTGCTAAAGAAACTGACAAGAACAGTAGCTCTTCTTCAGTCCAATACACAGCACTTGCTGGGAGCAGACACGAGTGCTATTTGCACTGTGTATGGCAATGGGATCACAATAGTGACTTTCCTTACCAGAAAACAACTCTTGCTCGTAGGACCAGAAACTGCATGTGATTCAACTCCATTTAGGACTGGGAAACAAACGCTAGCTCGTCTTACAAGAGAGATACTCTGCTTTTTCGAAACCATCACTCTTCTACTCTACTTTGTTTCTTATAGGGCCAGAACAGTGAGCTTGCTCATAACAAAAGAACTGTGCTTCCTACGCACACGGCCATATCTAGTTCAATTCTACTTAGGAAACTGACAAGAACAGTAGATCCTCTTCAGTCCAATACACTGTACATGCTGGGAACAGACGCCAGTGCTAATTGCCCTGTGTATGACAATGGGAGCGCAATAGTGACTCTTATTACCAGAAAAAAAATTCATGCTCATAGGTCCAGAAACTGCATGTGATTCAACTCCATTTAGGACTGGGAAACAAACGCTAGCTCGCCTTACAAGAAACACACTCTGCTTTTTAGAAAAGAGTACTCTTCTACTCTACTGTGTTTCCCATAGGGCCAGAACAGTGAGCATTCTCAGAACAATAGAACTGTGCTTCCTATACACATGGGACATATCAAGTTCAATTCTACTTAGGAAACTGACAAGAACAGTAGCTCCTCTTCAGACCAATACACTGTACTTGCTGGGAACAGTCGCGAGTGCTTTTTGCACTGTGTATGGCAATGGGAGCACAATAGTGACTCTTCTTCCCAGAAAACAATTCTTGCTCATAGGAACAGAAACTGCATGTGATTCAACTCCATTTAGACCTTGGAAACAAACGCTAGCTCGCCTTACAAGAAACACACACTGCTTTTGAGAAAAGAGCACTCTTCTACTCTACTGTGTTTCCTATGGGGTCCGAACAGTGAGCTTCAGAACAAAAGAACTGTGCTTCCTACACACAGGGGCCATACCTAGTTCAACTCTGCTTAGGAAACTGACAAGAACAGTAGCTCCGCTTCAGTCCAATACACTGTAGTTGCTGGGAACAGATGTGAGTGCTATTTGCACTGTGTATGGCAATGGGAGCACAATAGTGACTTTCCTTACCAGAAAACAACTATTGCTCGTAGAACCATAAACTGCATGTGATTCAAATCCATTTAGGACTGGGAAACAAACGCTAGCTCGCCTTACAAGAAACACACTCTGCTTTTGAGAAAAGAGCACTCTTCTACTCCAGTGTGTTTCCTATTGGCCCAGAACAGTGAATTTGCTCAGAACAAAAGAAATGTGCTTCCTACACACATGGGCCATATCTAGTTCAACTCTGCTTAGGAAACTGACAAGAACAGTAGCTCCGCTTCAGTCCAATACACTGTACTTGCTTGGAACAGACGCGAGTGCTATTTGCACTGTGTATGGAAATGGGAGCGCAATAGTGACTTTCCTTACCAGAAAACAACTCTTGCTCGTAGGACCAAAAACTGCATGTGATTCAACTCCATTTAGGACTGGAAAACAAATGCTAGCTCGCGTTACAGGAAACACACTCTGCTTTTGAGAAAAGAGCACTCTTCTACTCTACTGTGTTTCCTATAGGGCCAGAACAGTGAGTTTGCTCAGAACAAAAGAACTGTGCTTCATAAAAATACGGCCATATCTAGTTCAATTCTGCTTAGGAAACTGAAAAGAACAGTAGATCCTCTTCAGTCCAATACACTGTACATGCTGGGAATAGACGCCAGTGCTATTTGCCCTGTGTATGACATTGGGAGTGCAATTGTGACTCTTCTTACCAGAAAACAACTCCTGCTCGTAGGACAAGAAACTGCATGTGATTCAACTCCATTTAGGACTGGGAAACAAACGCTAGCTTGCCTTACCAGAAACACACTCTGCTTTTGAGAAAATTGCACTCTTCTACTCGACTGTGTTTCCTATGGGGTCCGAACAGTGAGCCTGCTCAGAACAAAAGAACTGTGCTTCCTACACACACGGGCCATATCTAGTTCAACTCTGCTTTGGAAACTGACAAGAACAGTAGGCCTCTTCAGTCCAATACACTGTACTTGCTGGGAACAGACGTGAGTGCTATTTGCACTGTGTATGGCAATGGGAGCACAATAGTGACTTTCCTTACCAGAAAACATCTCTTGGTCGTAGGACCAAAAACTGCATGTGATTCAACTCCATTTAGGACTGGGAAACAAACACTAGCTCGCCTTACAAGAAACACACTCTGCTTTTGAGAAAAGAGCACTCCTCTACACTACTGTGTTTCCTATGGTGCCCGAAAAGTGAGCATTCTCAGAACAAAAGAACTGTGCTTCCTACACACACGGGCCATATCTAGTTCAAAACTGCTTAGGAAACTGACATGAACAGTAGCTCCTCTTCAGTCCAATACACTGTACATGCTCGGACCAGACGCCAGTGCTATTTGCCCTAGTATCACAATGGGAGCGCAATAGTGACTCTTCTTAACAGAAAACAATTCTTGCTCCTAGGACCAGAAACTGCCTGTGATTCATCTCCATTTAGGATTGGGAAACAAACGCTAGCTCGCCTTACAAGAAACACACTCTGCTTTTGAGAAAAGAGCACTCTTCTAGTCTACTGTGTTTCCTATAGGGCCAGAACAGTGAGCATTCTCAGAACAAAAGAACTGTGCTTCCTACACACACGGGCCATATCTAGTTCAACTCTGCTTAGGAAACTGGCAAGAACAGTAGCTCCGCTTCAGTCCAATACACTGCACTTGCTGGAAACAGAAGCGAGTGCTATTTGCACTGTGTACGGAAATGGGAGCGCAATAGACACTTTCCTTACCAGAAAACAACTCTTGGTCGTAGAACCAAAAACTGCATGTGATTCAACTCCATATAGGACTGGGAAACAAACGCTAGCTCGCCTTACAAGAAACACACTCTGCTTTTGAGAAAAGAGCACTCTTCTACTCTACTGTGTTTCCTATAGGGCCAGAACAGTGAGTTTGCTCAAAACAAAAGAACTGTGCTTTCTACAAATACGGCCATATCTAGTTCAATTCTGCTTAGGAAACTGACAAGAACAGTAGATACTCTTCAGTCCAATACACTGTACATGCTGCGAACAGACGCAAGTGCATTTTGCCCTGTGTATGACAATGGGAGCGCAATAGTGACTCTTCTTACCAGAAAACTACTCTTGCTCGTAGGACAAGAAACTGCATGTGATTCAACTCCATTTAGGACTGGGAAACAAACGCTAGCTTGCCTTACAAGAAACACACTCTGCTTTTGAGAAAATTGCACTCATCTACTCGACTGTGTTTCCTATGGGGTCCGAACAGTGTGCTTGCTCAGAACAAAAGAACTGTGCTTCCTACACACATGGGCCATATCTAGTTCAACTCTGCTTTGGAAACTGACAAGAACAGTAGCTCCTCTTCAGTCCAATACACTGTTCTTGCTGGGAACAGACGTGAGTGCTATTTGCACTATGTATGGCAATGGGAGCGCAATAGTGACTTTCCTTACCAGAAAACATCTCTTGGTCGTAGAACCAAAAACTGCATGTGATTCAACTCCATTTAGGACTGGGAAACAAACGCTAGCTCGCCTTACAAGAAACACACTCTGCTTTTGAGAAAAGAGCACTCTTCTACTCTACTGTGTTTCCTATTGGGTCTGAACAGTGAGCTTGCTCAGAACAAAAGAACTGTGCTTCCTACACACACGGGCCATATCTAGTTCAACTCTGCTTAGGAAACTGACAAGAACAGTAGATCCTCTTCAGTCCAATACAATGTACATGCTGGGAACAGACGCCAGTGCTATTTGCCCTAGTATCACAATGGGAGTGCAATAGTGACTCTTCTTACCAGAAAACAACTCTTGCTCGTAGGACAAGAAACTGCATGTGATTCAACTCCATTTAGGACTGGGAAACAAACACTAGCTCGCCTTACAAGAAACACACTCTGCTTTTGAGAAAAGAGCACTCCTCTACACTACTGTGTTTCCTATGGTTCCTGAAAAGTGAGCATTCTCAGAACAAAAGAACTGTGCTTCCTACACACACGGGCCATATCTAGTTCAACTCTGCTTAGGAAACTGACAAGAACAGTAGCTCCGCTTCAGTCCAATACACTGTACTTGCTGGGAACAGAAGCGAGTGCTATTTGCACTGTGTATGGAAATGGGAGCGCAATACACACTTTCCTTACCAGAAAACAACTCTTGGTCGTAGAACCAAAAACTCCATGTGATTCAACTCCATTTTGGACTGGGAAACAAACGCTAGCTCGCCTTACAAGAAACACACTCTGCTTTTGAGAAAAGAGCACTCTTCTACTCTACTGTCTTTCCTATAGGGCCAGAACAGTGAGTTTGCTCAGAACAAAAGAACTGTGCTTTCTACAAATACGGCCATATCTAGTTCAATTCTGCTTAGGAAACTGACAAGAACAGTAGATACTCTTCAGTCCAATACACTGTACATGCTGCAAACAGACGCAAGTGCTATTTGCCCTGTGTATGACAATGGGAGCACAATAGTGACTCTTCTTACCAGAAAACAACTCTTGCTCGTAGGACAAGAAACTGCATGTGATTCAACTCCATTTAGGACTGGGAAACAAACGCTAGCTCGCCTTGCAAGAAACACACTCTGCTTTTGAGAAAAGAGCACTCTTCTACTCTACTGTGTTTCCTATGGGGTCCGAACAGTGAGCTTGCTCAGAACAAAAGAACTGTGCTTCCTACACACAGGGGCCATATCTAGTTCAACTATGCTTAGGGAACTGACATGAACAGTAGCTCTGCTTCACTCCAATACACTGTACTTGCTTGGAACAGACGCCAGTGCTATTTGGCCTGTGTATGACAATGGGAGCGCAATAGTGACTCTTCTTACCAGAAGACAACTCTTGCTCATAGGACAAGAAACTGCATGTGATTCAACTCCATTTAGGACTGGGAAACAAACGCTAGCTCGCCTTACAAGAAACAAACTCTGCTTTTGAGAAAAGAGCACTCTTCTACTCTACTGTCTTTTCTATGGGGTCCCAACAGTGAGCTTGCTCAGAACAAAAGAACTGTGCTTCCTACACACACGGGCCATATCTAGTTCAACTCTGCTTAGGAAACTGACAAGAGCAGTAGCTCCTCTTCAGTCCAATACACTGTTCTTGCTGGGAACAGACGCGAGTGCTATTTGCACTGTGTATGGCATTGGGACCACAATAGTGACTTTCCTTACCAGAAAACAACTCTTGCTCCTAGGACCAAAAACTGGATGTGACTCAACTCCATTTCTGATTGGGAAACAAACACTAGCTCACCTTACAAGAAACACACTCTGCTTTTGAGAAAAGAGCACTCCTCTACTCTACTGTGTTTCCTATGGGGTCCGAACAGTGAGCTTGCTCAGAACAAAAGAACTGTGCTTCCTACACACACGGGCCATATCTAGTTCAATTATGCTTAGGAAACTGACAAGAACAGCAGATCCTCTTCAGTCCAATACATCTGTACACAGATGCCAGTGCTATTTGCCCCGTTAATGACAATGGGAGCGCAATATGACTCTTTTTACCCGAAAACAACTCTTGCTCGTAGGACCAGAAACTGCATGTGATTCAACTCCATTTAGGACTGGGAAACAAATGCTAGCTTGACTTACAAGAAACACACTCTGCTTTTGAGAAAGGAGCACTCTTCTACTCTAATGTCTTTCCTATAAGGCCAGAATAGTGAGCAATCTCAGAACAAAAGAACTGTGCTTCCTACACACACGGGCCATATCTAGTTCAACTCTGCTAAAGAAACTGACAAGAACAGTAGCTCTTCTTCAGTCCAATACACAGCACTTGCTGGGAGCAGACACGAGTGCTATTTGCACTGTGTATGGCAATGGGATCGCAATAGTGACTTTCCTTACCAGAAAACAACTCTTGCTCGTAGGACCAGAAACTGCATGTGATTCAACTCCATTTAGGACTGGGAAACAAACGCTAGCTCGTCTTACAAGAGAGATACTCTGCTTTTTCGAAACCATCACTCTTCTACTCTACTTTGTTTCTTATAGGGCCAGAACAGTGAGCTTGCTCAGAACAAAAGAACTGTGCTTCCTACGCACACGGCCATATCTAGTTCAATTCTACTTACGAAACTGACAAGAACAGTAGATCCTCTTCAGTCCAATACACTGTACATGCTGGGAACTGACGCCACTGCTAATTGCCCTGTGTATGACAATGGGAGCGCAATAGTGACTCTTCTTACCAGAAAACAACTCTTGCTCGTAGGACCAGAAACTGCATGTGATTCATCTCCACTTAGGATTGGGAAACAAACGCTAGCTCACCTTACAAGAAACACACTCTGCTTTTGAGAAAAGAGCACTCTTCTACTCCAGTGTGTTTCCTATTGGCCCAGAACAGTGAATTTGCTCAGAACAAAAGAACTGTGCTTCCTACACACACGGGCCATATCTAGTTCAATTATGCTTAGGAAACTGACAAGAACAGCAGCTCCTCTTCATTCCAATACACTGCACTTGGTGGGAACAGATGCCAGTGCTATTTGCCCCGTTTATGACAATGGAAGCGCAATAGTGACTCTTCTTACCAGATAACAACTCTTGCTCGTAGGACAAGAAACTGCATGTGATTCAACTCCATTTAGGACTTGGAAACAAACGCTAGCTTGACTTACAAGAAACACACTCTGCTTTTGAGAAAGGAGCACTCATCTACTCTAATGTCTTTCCTAAAAGGCCAGAATAGTGAGCAATCTCAGAACAAAAGAACTGTGCTTCCTACACACACGGGCCATATCTAGTTCAACTCTGCTTAGGAAACTGACAAGAACAATAGATGCTCTTCAGTCCAATACACTGTACATGCTGGGAATAGACGCCAGTGCTTTTTGCCCTGTGTATGACAATGGTAGCGCAATAGTGACTCTTCTTACCAGAAAACATCTCTTACTCATAGGACAAGAAAATCCATGGGAATCATCTCCATTTAGGATTGGGAAACAAATGCCAGCTCGCCTTACAAGAAACACACTCTGCTTTTGAGAAAAGAGCAGTCTTCTACTCTACTGTGTTTCTTATGGGGTCCGTACAGTGAGCTTGCTCAGAACAAAAGAACTGTGCTTCCTACACACATGGGCCATATCTAGTTCAACTCTGCTTAGGAAACTGACAAGAACAGTAGCTCTTTTTCAGTCCAATACACTGCACTTGCTGGGAGCAGATGCGAGTGCTATTCGCACTGTGTATGGCAATGGGATAGCAATAGTGACTTTCCTTACCAGAAAAAAACTCTTGCTCGTAGGACCAGAAACTTCATGTGATTCAACTCCATTTAGGACTGGGAAACAAACGCTAGCTCGTCTTACAAGAAAGACACTCTGCTTTTTCGAAACCATCACTCTTCTACTCTACTTTGTTTGCTATAGGGCCAGAACAGTGAGCTTGCTCAGAACAAAAAAACTGTGCTTCCTAGGCACACGGCCATATCTAGTTCAATTCTACTTAGGAAACTGACAAGAACAGTAGATTCTCTTCAGTCCAATACACTGTACATGCTGGGAACAGACGCCAGTGCTAATTGCCCTGTGCATGACAATGGGAGCGCAATAGTGACTCTTCTTACCAGAAAACAATTCATGCTCATAGGTCCAGAAACTGCATGTGATTCAACTCCATTTAGGACTGGGAAACAAACACTAGCTCGCCTTACAAGAAACACACTCTGCTTTTTAGAAAAGAGCACTCTTCTACTCTACTGTGTTTCCCATAGGGCCAGAACAGTAAGCATTCTCAGAACAATAGAACTGTGCTTCCTATACACACGGGCCATATCTAGTTCAAGTCTGCTTAGGAAACTGACAAGAACAGTAGATCCTCTTCAGTTCAATACACTGTACATGCTAGGAACAGACGCCAGTGCTATTTGCCCTCTGTATCACAATGGGAGAACAATAGTGACTCTTCTTACCAGAAAACAACTCTTGCTCGTTGGACCAGAAACTGCATGTGATTTATCTCCATTTAGGATTGGGAAACAAACGCTAGCTCACCTTACAAGAAACACACTCTGCTTTTGAGAAAAGAGCACTCTTCTACTCTACTGTGTTTCCTATGGTGTCCGAACAGTGAGCTTGCTCAGAACAAAAGAACTGTACTTCCTACACACAGGGGCCATATCTAGTTCAACTCTGCTTAGGAAACTGACATGAACAGTAGCTCCTCTTCAGTCCAATACACTGTACTAGCTGGGAACAGACGCGAGTGCTATTTGCACTGTGTATGGCAATGGGAGCACAATAGTGATTCTTTTTCCCAGAAAACAATTCTTGCTCATAGGAACAGAAACTGCATGTGATTCAACTCCATTTAGAACTGGGAAACAAACGCTAGCTCGCCTTACAAGAAACACACACTGCTTTTGAGAAAAGAGCACTCTTCTACTCTACTGTGTTTCCTATGGGGTCCGAACAGTGAGCTTGCTCAGAACAAAAGAACTGTGCTTCCTTCACACATGGGCCATATCTAGTTCAACTATGCTTAAGAAACTGACAAGAACAGTAGCTCCGCTTCAGTCCAATACACTGTACTTGCTGGGAACAGATGCGAGTGCTATTTGCACTGTGTATGTAAATGGGAGCACAATAGTGACTTTCCTTACCAGAAAACAACTCTTGCTCGTATGACCAAAAACTGCATGTGATTCAAATCCATTTAGGACTGGGAAACAAACGCTAGCTCGCCTAACAAGAAAAGAACTCTGCTTTTGAGAAAAGAGCACTCTTCTACTCTAGTGTGTTTCCTATTGGCCCAGAACAGTGAATTTGATCAGAACAAAAGAACTGTGCTTCCTACACACATGGGCCATATCTAGTTCAACTATGCTTAGGAAACTGACAAGAACAGTAGCTCCGCTTCAGTCCAATACACTGTAGTTGCTGGGAACAGATGCGAGTGCTATTTGCACTGTGTATGGCAATGGGAGCACAATAGTGACTTTCCTTACCAGAAAACAACTATTGCTCGTAGAACCAAAAACTGCATGTGATTCAAATCCATTTAGGACTGGGAAACAAACGCTAGCTCGCCTTACAAGAAACACACTCTGCTTTTGAGAAAAGAGCACTCTTCTAATCCAGTGTGTTTCCTATTGGCCCAGAACAGTGAATTTGCTCAGAACAAAAGAAATGTGCTTCCTACACACATGGGCCATATCTAGTTCAACTCTGCTTAGGAAACTGACAAGAACAGTAGCTCCGCTTCAGTCCAATACACTGTACTTGCTTGGAACAGACGCGAGTGCTATTTGCACTGTGTATGGAAATGGGAGCGCAATAGTGACTTTCCTTACCAGAAAACAACTCTTGCTCGTAGGACCAAAAACTGCATGTGATTCAACTCCATTTAGGACTGGGAAACAAATGCTAGCTCGCGTTACAGGAAACACACTCTGCTTTTGAGAAAAGAGCACTCTTCTACTCTACTGTGTTTCCTATAGGGCCAGAACAGTGAGTTTGCTCAGAACAAAAGAACTGTGCTTCATAAAAATACGGCCATATCTAGTTCAATTCTGCTTAGGAAACTGAAAAGAACAGTAGATCCTCTTCAGTCCAATACACTGTACATGCTGGGAATAGACGCCAGTGCTATTTGATCTGTGTATGACATTGGGAGTGCAATTGTGACTCTTCTTACCAGAAAACAACTCCTGCTCGTAGGACAAGAAACTGCATGTGATTCAACTCCATTTAGGACTGGGAAACAAACGCTAGCTTGCCTTACCAGAAACACACTCTGCTTTTGAGAAAATTGCACTCTTCTACTCGACTGTGTTTCCTATGGGGTCCGAACAGTGAGCCTGCTCAGAACAAAAGAACTGTGCTTCCTACACACACGGGCCATATCTAGTTCAACTCTGCTTTGGAAACTGACAAGAACAGTAGGCCTCTTCAGTCCAGTACACTGTACTTGCTGGGAACAGACGTGAGTGCTATTTGCACTGTGTATGGCAATGGGAGCACAATAGTGACTTTCCTTACCAGAAAACATCTCTTGGTCGTAGGACCAAAAACTGCATGTGATTCAACTCCATTTAGGACTGGGAAACAAACACTAGCTCGCCTTACAAGAAACACACTCTGCTTTTGAGAAAAGAGCACTCCTCTACACTACTGTGTTTCCTATGGTGCCCGAAAAGTGAGCATTCTCAGAACAAAAGAACTGTGCTTCCTACACACACGGGCCATATCTAGTTCAAAACTGCTTAGGAAACTGACATGAACAGTAGCTCCTCTTCAGTCCAATACACTGTACATGCTCGGACCAGACGCCAGTGCTATTTGCCCTAGTATCACAATGAGAGCGCAATAGTGACTCTTCTTAACAGAAAACAATTCTTGCTCCTAGGACCAGAAACTGCCTGTGATTCATCTCCATTTAGGATTGGGAAACAAACGCTAGCTCGCCTTACAAGAAACACACTCTGCTTTTGAGAAAAGAGCACTCTTCTACTCTACAGTGTTTCCTATAGGGCCAGAACAGTGAGCATTCTCAGAACAAAAGAACTGTGCTTCCTACACACACGGGCCATATCTAGTTCAACTCTGCTTAGGAAACTGGCAAGAACAGTAGCTCCGCTTCAGTCCAATACACTGCACTTGCTGGGAACAGAAGCGAGTGCTATTTGCACTGTGTACGGAAATGGGAGCGCAATAGACACTTTCCTTACCAGAAAACAACTCTTGGTCGTAGAACCAAAAACTGCATGTGATTCAACTCCATTTAGGACTGGGAAACAAACGCTAGCTCGCCTTACAAGAAACACACTCTGCTTTTGAGAAAAGAGCACTCTTCTACTCTACTGTGTTTCCTATTGGGTCCGAACAGTGAGCTTGCTCAGAACAAAAGAACTGTGCTTCCTACACACACGGGCCATATCTAGTTCAACTCTGCTTAGGAAACTGACAAGAACAGTAGATCCTCTTCAGTCCAATACGCTGTACATGCTGGGAACAGACGCCAGTGCTATTTGCCCTAGTATCACAATGGGAGTGCAATAGTGACTCTTCTTACCAGAAAACAACTCTTGCTCGTAGGACAAGAAACTGCATGTGATTCAACTCCATTTAGGACTGGGAAACAAACGCTAGCTCGCCTTACAAGAAACACACTCTGCTTTTGAGAAAAGAGCACTCTTCTACTCTACTGTCTTTCCTATGGGGTCCCAACAGTGAGCTTGCTCAGAATAAAAGAACTGTGCTTCCTACACACACGGGCCATATCTAGTTCAACTCTGCTTAGGAAACTGACAAGAGCAGTAGCTCCTCTTCAGTCCAATACACTGTTCTTGCTGGGAACAGACGCGAGTGCTATTTGCACTGTGTATGGCATTGGGACCACAATAGTGACTTTCCTTACCAGAAAACAACTCTTGCTCCTAGGACCAAAAACTGGATGTGACTCAACTCCATTTCTGATTGGGAAACAAACACTAGCTCACCTTACAAGAAACACACTCTGCTTTTGAGAAAAGAGCACTCCTCTACTCTACTGTGTTTCCTATGGGGTCCGAACAGTGAGCTTGCTCAGAACAAAAGAACTGTGCTTCCTACACACACGGGCCATATCTAGTTCAATTATGCTTAGGAAACTGACAAGAACAGCAGATCCTCTTCAGTCCAATACATCTGTACACAGATGCCAGTGCTATTTGCCCCGTTAATGACAATGGGAGCGCAATATGACTCTTTTTACCCGAAAACAACTCTTGCTCGTAGGACCAGAAACTGCATGTGATTCAACTCCATTTAGGACTGGGAAACAAATGCTAGCTTGACTTACAAGAAACACACTCTGCTTTTGAGAAAGGAGCACTCTTCTACTCTAATGTCTTTCCTATAAGGCCAGAATAGTGAGCAATCTCAGAACAAAAGAACTGTGCTTCCTACACACACGGGCCATATCTAGTTCAACTCTGCTAAAGAAACTGACAAGAACAGTAGCTCTTCTTCAGTCCAATACACAGCACTTGCTGGGAGCAGACACGAGTGCTATTTGCACTGTGTATGGCAATGGGATCGCAATAGTGACTTTCCTTACCAGAAAACAACTCTTGTTCGTAGGACCAGAAACTGCATGTGATTCAACTCCATTTAGGACTGGGAAACAAACGCTAGCTCGTCTTACAAGAGAGATACTCTGCTTTTTCGAAACCATCACTCTTCTACTCTACTTTGTTTCTTATAGGGCCAGAACAGTGAGCTTGCTCAGAACAAAAAACTGTGCTTCCTACACACACAGCCATATCTAGTTCAATTCTGCTTAGGAAACTGGAAAGAACAGTAGATCCTCTTCAGTCCAATACACTGTACATGCTGGGAACAGACGCCAGTGCTAATTGCCCTGTGTATGACAAAGGGAGCGCAATAGTGACTCTTCTTACCAGAAAACAACTCTTGCTCGTAGGACCAGAAACTGCATGTGGTTCATCTCCATTTAGCATTGGGAAACAAATGCTAGCTTGCCTTACAAGAAACACACTCTGCTTTTGAGAAAGGAGCACTCCTCTACTCTACTGTGTTTCCTATGGTGTCCGAACAGTGAGCTTGCTCAGAACAAAAGAACTGTTCTTCCTACACACACGGGGCATATCTAGTTCAACTCTGTTTAGGAAACTGACAAGAACTGTAGATCCTCTTTGTCCAATACACTGTACTTGCTGGGATTAGACGCCAGTGCTATTTACCCTGTGTATGACAATGGGAACACAATAGTGACTCTTCTTACCACAAAACAACTCTTGCTCGTAGGACCAGAAACTGCATGTGATTCATCTCCACTTAGGATTGGGAAACAAACGCTAGCTCACCTTACAAGAAACACACTCTGCTTTTGAGAAAAGAGCACTCTTCTACTCCAGTGTGTTTCCTATTGGCCCAGAACAGTGAATTTGCTCAGAACAAAAGAACTGTGCTTCCTACACACACGGGCCATATCTAGTTCAATTATGCTTAGGAAACTGACAAGAACAGCAGCTCCTCTTCATTCCAATACACTGCACTTGGTGGGAACAGATGCCAGTGCTATTTGCCCCGTTTATGACAATGGAAGCGCAATAGTGACTCTTCTTACCAGATAACAACTCTTGCTCGTAGGACAAGAAACTGCATGTGATTCAACTCCATTTAGGACTTGGAAACAAACGCTAGCTTGACTTACAAGAAACACACTCTGCTTTTGAGAAAGGAGCACTCATCTACTCTAATGTCTTTCCTAAAAGGCCAGAATAGTGAGCAATCTCAGAACAAAAGAACTGTGCTTCCTACACACACGGGCCATATCTTGTTCAACTCTGCTTAGGAAACTGACAAGAACAATAGATGCTCTTCAGTCCAATACACTGTACATGCTGGGAATAGACGCCAGTGCTTTTTGCCCTGTGTATGACAATGGTAGCGCAATAGTGACTCTTCTTACCAGAAAACATCTCTTACTCATAGGACAAGAAAATCCATGGGAATCATCTCCATTTAGGATTGGGAAACAAATGCCAGCTCGCCTTACAAGAAACACACTCTGCTTTTGAGAAAAGAGCAGTCTTCTACTCTACTGTGTTTCTTATGGGGTCCGTACAGTGAGCTTGCTCAGAACAAAAGAACTGTGCTTCCTACACACATGGGCCATATCTAGTTCAACTCTGCTTAGGAAACTGACAAGAACAGTAGCTCTTTTTCAGTCCAATACACTGCACTTGCTGGGAGCAGATGCGAGTGCTATTCGCACTGTGTATGGCAATGGGATAGCAATAGTGACTTTCCTTACCAGAAAAAAACTCTTGCTCGTAGGACCAGAAACTTCATGTGATTCAACTCCATTTAGGACTGGGAAACAAACGCTAGCTCGTCTTACAAGAAAGACACTCTGCTTTTTCGAAACCATCACTCTTCTACTCTACTTTGTTTGCTATAGGGCCAGAACAGTGAGCTTGCTCAGAACAAAAAAACTGTGCTTCCTAGGCACACGGCCATATCTAGTTCAATTCTACTTAGGAAACTGACAAGAACAGTAGATTCTCTTCAGTCCAATACACTGTACATGCTGGGAACAGACGCCAGTGCTAATTGCCCTGTGCATGACAATGGGAGCGCAATAGTGACTCTTCTTACCAGAAAACAATTCATGCTCATAGGTCCAGAAACTGCATGTGATTCAACTCCATTTAGGACTGGGAAACAAACACTAGCTCGCCTTACAAGAAACACACTCTGCTTTTTAGAAAAGAGCACTCTTCTACTCTACTGTGTTTCCCATAGGGCCAGAACAGTAAGCATTCTCAGAACAATAGAACTGTGCTTCCTATACACACGGGCCATATCTAGTTCAAGTCTGCTTAGGAAACTGACAAGAACAGTAGATCCTCTTCAGTTCAATACACTGTACATGCTAGGAACAGACGCCAGTGCTATTTGCCCTCTGTATCACAATGGGAGAACAATAGTGACTCTTCTTACCAGAAAACAACTCTTGCTCGTTGGACCAGAAACTGCATGTGATTTATCTCCATTTAGGATTGGGAAACAAACGCTAGCTCACCTTACAAGAAACACACTCTGCTTTTGAGAAAAGAGCACTCTTCTACTCTACTGTGTTTCCTATGGTGTCCGAACAGTGAGCTTGCTCAGAACAAAAGAACTGTACTTCCTACACACAGGGGCCATATCTAGTTCAACTCTGCTTAGGAAACTGACATGAACAGTAGCTCCTCCTCAGTCCAATACACTGTACTAGCTGGGAACAGACGCGAGTGCTATTTGCACTGTGTATGGCAATGGGAGCACAATAGTGATTCTTTTTCCCAGAAAACAATTCTTGCTCATAGGAACAGAAACTGCATGTGATTCAACTCCATTTAGAACTGGGAAACAAACGCTAGCTCGCCTTACAAGAAACACACACTGCTTTTGAGAAAAGAGCACTCTTCTACTCTACTGTGTTTCCTATGGGGTCCGAACAGTGAGCTTGCTCAGAACAAAAGAACTGTGCTTCCTTCACACATGGGCCATATCTAGTTCAACTATGCTTAAGAAACTGACAAGAACAGTAGCTCCGCTTCAGTCCAATACACTGTACTTGCTGGGAACAGATGCGAGTGCTATTTGCACTGTGTATGTAAATGGGAGCACAATAGTGACTTTCCTTACCAGAAAACAACTCTTGCTCGTATGACCAAAAACTGCATGTGATTCAAATCCATTTAGGACTGGGAAACAAACGCTAGCTCGCCTAACAAGAAAAGAACTCTGCTTTTGAGAAAAGAGCACTCTTCTACTCTAGTGTGTTTCCTATTGGCCCAGAACAGTGAATTTGATCAGAACAAAAGAACTGTGCTTCCTACACACATGGGCCATATCTAGTTCAACTATGCTTAGGAAACTGACAAGAACAGTAGCTCCGCTTCAGTCCAATACACTGTAGTTGCTGGGAACAGATGCGAATGCTATTTGCACTGTGTATGGCAATGGGAGCACAATAGTGACTTTCCTTACCAGAAAACAACTATTGCTCGTAGAACCAAAAACTGCATGTGATTCAAATCCATTTAGGACTGGGAAACAAACGCTAGCTCGCCTTACAAGAAACACACTCTGCTTTTGAGAAAAGAGCACTCTTCTACTCCAGTGTGTTTCCTATTGTCCCAGAACAGTGAACTTGCTCAGAACAAAAGAAATGTGCTTCCTACACACATGGGCCATATCTAGTTCAACTCTGCTTAGGAAACTGACAAGAACAGTAGCTCCGCTTCAGTCCAATACACTGTACTTGCTTGGAACAGACGCGAGTGCTATTTGCACTGTGTATGGAAATGGGAGCGCAATAGTGACTTTCCTTACCAGAAAACAACTCTTGCTCGTAGGACCAAAAACTGCATGTGATTCAACTCCATTTAGGACTGGGAAACAAATGCTAGCTCGCGTTACAGGAAACACACTCTGCTTTTGAGAAAAGAGCACTCTTCTACTCTACTGTCTTTCCTATAGGGCCAGAACAGTGAGTTTGCTCAGAACAAAAGAACTGTGCTTCATAAAAATACGGCCATATCTAGTTCAATTCTGCTTAGGAAACTGAAAAGAACAGTAGATCCTCTTCAGTCCAATACACTGTACATGCTGGGAATAGACGCCAGTGCTATTTGATCTGTGTATGACATTGGGAGTGCAATTGTGACTCTTCTTACCAGAAAACAACTCCTGCTCGTAGGACAAGAAACTGCATGTGATTCAACTCCATTTAGGACTGGGAAACAAACGCTAGCTTGCCTTACCAGAAACACACTCTGCTTTTGAGAAAATTGCACTCTTCTACTCGACTGTGTTTCCTATGGGGTCCGAACAGTGAGCCTGCTCAGAACAAAAGAACTGTGCTTCCTACACACACGGGCCATATCTAGTTCAACTCTGCTTTGGAAACTGACAAGAACAGTAGGCCTCTTCAGTCCAATACACTGTACTTGCTGGGAACAGACGTGAGTGCTATTTGCACTGTGTATGGCAATGGGAGCACAATAGTGACTTTCCTTACCAGAAAACATCTCTTGGTCGTAGGACCAAAAACTGCATGTGATTCAACTCCATTTAGGACTGGGAAACAAACACTAGCTCGCCTTACAAGAAACACACTCTGCTTTTGAGAAAAGAGCACTCCTCTACACTACTGTGTTTCCTATGGTGCCCGAAAAGTGAGCATTCTCAGAACAAAAGAACTGTGCTTCCTACACACACGGGCCATATCTAGTTCAAAACTGCTTAGGAAACTGACATGAACAGTAGCTCCTCTTCAGTCCAATACACTGTACATGCTCGGACCAGACGCCAGTGCTATTTGCCCTAGTATCACAATGAGAGTGCAATAGTGACTCTTCTTAACAGAAAACAATTCTTGCTCCTAGGACCAGAAACTGCCTGTGATTCATCTCCATTTAGGATTGGGAAACAAACGCTAGCTCGCCTTACAAGAAACACACTCTGCTTTTGAGAAAAGAGCACTCTTCTACTCTACAGTGTTTCCTATAGGGCCAGAACAGTGAGCATTCTCAGAACAAAAGAACTGTGCTTCCTACACACACGGGCCATATCTAGTTCAACTCTGCTTAGGAAACTGGCAAGAACAGTAGCTCCGCTTCAGTCAAATACACTGCACTTGCTGGGAACAGAAGCGAGTGCTATTTGCACTGTGTACGGAAATGGGAGCGCAATAGACACTTTCCTTACCAGAAAACAACTCTTGGTCGTAGAACCAAAAACTGCATGTGATTCAACTCCATTTAGGACTGGGAAACAAACGCTAGCTCGCCTTACAAGAAACACACTCTGCTTTTGAGAAAAGAGCACTCTTCTACTCTACTGTGTTTCCTATTGGGTCCGAACAGTGAGCTTGCTCAGAACAAAAGAACTGTGCTTCCTACACACACGGGCCATATCTAGTTCAACTCTGCTTAGGAAACTGACAAGAACAGTAGATCCTCTTCAGTCCAATACGCTGTACATGCTGGGAACAGACGCCAGTGCTATTTGCCCTAGTATCACAATGGGAGTGCAATAGTGACTCTTCTTACCAGAAAACAACTCTTGCTCGTAGGACAAGAAACTGCATGTGATTCAACTCCATTTAGGACTGGGAAACAAACGCTAGCTCGCCTTACAAGAAACACACTCTGCTTTTGAGAAAAGAGCACTCTTCTACTCTACTGTCTTTCCTATGGGGTCCCAACAGTGAGCTTGCTCAGAATAAAAGAACTGTGCTTCCTACACACACGGGCCATATCTAGTTCAACTCTGCTTAGGAAACTGACAAGAGCAGTAGCTCCTCTTCAGTCCAATACACTGTTCTTGCTGGGAACAGACGCGAGTGCTATTTGCACTGTGTATGGCATTGGGACCACAATAGTGACTTTCCTTACCAGAAAACAACTCTTGCTCCTAGGACCAAAAACTGGATGTGACTCAACTCCATTTCTGATTGGGAAACAAACACTAGCTCACCTTACAAGAAACACACTCTGCTTTTGAGAAAAGAGCACTCCTCTACTCTACTGTGTTTCCTATGGGGTCCGAACAGTGAGCTTGCTCAGAACAAAAGAACTGTGCTTCCTACACACACGGGCCATATCTAGTTCAATTATGCTTAGGAAACTGACAAGAACAGCAGATCCTCTTCAGTCCAATACATCTGTACACAGATGCCAGTGCTATTTGCCCCGTTAATGACAATGGGAGCGCAATATGACTCTTTTTACCCGAAAACAACTCTTGCTCGTAGGACCAGAAACTGCATGTGATTCAACTCCATTTAGGACTGGGAAACAAATGCTAGCTTGACTTACAAGAAACACACTCTGCTTTTGAGAAAGGAGCACTCTTCTACTCTAATGTCTTTCCTATAAGGCCAGAATAGTGAGCAATCTCAGAACAAAAGAACTGTGCTTCCTACACACACGGGCCATATCTAGTTCAACTCTGCTAAAGAAACTGACAAGAACAGTAGCTCTTCTTCAGTCCAATACACAGCACTTGCTGGGAGCAGACACGAGTGCTATTTGCACTGTGTATGGCAATGGGATCGCAATAGTGACTTTCCTTACCAGAAAACAACTCTTGTTCGTAGGACCAGAAACTGCATGTGATTCAACTCCATTTAGGACTGGGAAACAAACGCTAGCTCGTCTTACAAGAGAGATACTCTGCTTTTTCGAAACCATCACTCTTCTACTCTACTTTGTTTCTTATAGGGCCAGAACAGTGAGCTTGCTCAGAACAAAAAACTGTGCTTCCTACACACACAGCCATATCTAGTTCAATTCTGCTTAGGAAACTGGAAAGAACAGTAGATCCTCTTCAGTCCAATACACTGTACATGCTGGGAACAGACGCCAGTGCTAATTGCCCTGTGTATGACAAAGGGAGCGCAATAGTGACTCTTCTTACCAGAAAACAACTCTTGCTCATAGGACCAGAAACTGCATGTGATTCATCTCCATTTAGCATTGGGAAACAAATGCTAGCTTGCCTTACAAGAAACACACTCTGCTTTTGAGAAAGGAGCACTCCTCTACTCTACTGTGTTTCCTATGGTGTCCGAACAGTGAGCTTGCTCAGAACAAAAGAACTGTTCTTCCTACACACACGGGGCATATCTAGTTCAACTCTGTTTAGGAAACTGACAAGAACGGTAGATCCTCTTTGTCCAATACACTGTACTTGCTGGGATTAGACGCCAGTGCTATTTACCCTGTGTATGACAATGGGAACACAATAGTGACTCTTCTTACCACAAAACAACTCTTGCTGGTAGGACCAGAAACTGCATGGGATTCAACTCCATTTAGGACTGGGAAACAAACGCTAGCTCGACTTACAAGAAACACACTCTGGATTGCGAAAAGAGCAGTCTTCTACTCTAATGTGCTTTTTATAGGGCCAGGACAGTGAGCATTCTCAGAACAAAAGAACTGTGCTTCCTAAACACACGGGCAATATCTAGTTCAACTCTGCTTAGGAAACTGAAAAGAACAGTAGATCCTCTTCAGTCCAATACACTGTACATGCTGGGAACAGATGCCAGTGCTATTTGCCCTGTGTATGACAATGGGAGCACAATAGTGACTCTTCTTACCAGAAAAAAACTCTTGCTCGTAGGACCAGAAACTGCATGTGATTCAACTCCATTTAGGATTGGGAAACAAACGCTAGCTCGCCTTACAAGAAACATACTCTACTTTTGAGAAAAGAGCACTCTTCTACTCGACTGTGTTTCCTATGGGGTCCGAACAGTGAGCTTGCTCAGAACAAAAGAACTGTCCTTCCTACACACAGGTGCCATATCTAGTTCAACTCTGCTTAGGAAACTGACAAGAACAGCTGGTCCTCTTCAGTCCAATACACTGTACTTGCTGGGAACAGACGCAAGTGCTATTTGCACTGTGTATGGCAATGAAAGCGCAATAGTGACTCTTCTTACCAGAAAACAACTCTTGCTCGTAGGACCAGAAATTGCATGGGATTCAACTCCATTTGTGCTTGGGAAACAAACACTAGCTCGCCTTACAAAAAACACACTCTGCTTTTGAGAAAGAGCACTCTTCTACTCTACTGTGTTTCCTATGGTGCCCGAACAGTGAGCTTCCTCAGAACAAAAGAACTGTGCTTTCTACACACAGGAGCCATATCTAGTTCAACTCTGCTTAGGAAACTGACAAGAACAGCAGCTCTGCTTCAGTCCAATGCACTGTACTTGCTGGGAACAGATGCGAGTGCTATTTGCACTGTGTATGGCAATGGGAGCGCAATAGTGACTTTATTACCAGAAAACAACTCTTGCTCGTGGGACCAAAAACTGCATGTGATTCAACTCCATTTAGGACTGGGAAACAAACGCCAGCTCGCCTAACAAGAAACACACTCTGCTTTTGAGAAAAGACACTCTTCTACTCAACTGTGTATCCTATGGGGTCCGAACAGTGAGCTTGCTCAGAACAAAAGAACTGTGCTTCCTACACACTGGGGCCATATCTAGTTCAACTCTGCTTAGGAAACTGACAAGAACAGTAGCTCCGCTTCAGTCCAATACACTGTAATTGCTGGGAACAGATGCGAGTGCTATTTGCACTGTGTATGGCAATGGGAGCGCAATGTGACTTTCCTTACCAGAAAAGAACTCTTGTTCGTAGGACCTGAAACTGCATGTGATTCAACTCCATTTAGGACTAGGAAACAAACGCTAGCTCGCCTTACAAGAAACACACTCTGCTTTAGAGAAAAGAGCCCTCTTCTACTCTACTGTGTTTCCTATGGGGTCCGAACAGTGAGCTTGCTAAGAACAAATGAACTGTGCTTCCTACACACACGGGCCATATCTAGTTCAACTCTGCTTAGGAAACTGACAAGAACAGCAGCTCTGCTTCAGTCCAATGCACTGTACTTGCTGGGAACAGACGCGAGTGCTATTTGCACTGTGTATGGCAATGGGAGCGCGATAGTGACTTTATTACCAGAAAACAACTCTTGCTCGTGGGACCAAAAACTGCATGTGATTCAACTCCATTTAGGACTGGGAAACAAACACCAGCTCGCCTAACAAGAAACACACTCTGCTTTTGAGAAAAGAGCACTCTTCTACTCAACTGTGTATCCTATGGGGTCCGAACAGTGAGCTTGCTCAGAACAAAAGAACTGTGCTTCCTACACACTGGGGCCATATCTAGTTCAACTCTGCTTAGGAAACTGACAAGAACAGTAGCTCCGCTTCAGTCCAATACACTGTAATTGCTGGGAACAGATGCGAGTGCTATTTGCACTGTGTATGGCCATGGGAGCGCAATGTGACTTTCCTTACCAGAAAAGAACTCTTGTTCGTAGGACCTGAAACTGCATGTGATTCAACTCCATTTAGGACTAGGAAACAAACGCTAGCTCGCCTTACAAGAAACACACTCTGCTTTAGAGAAAAGAGCACTCTTCTACTCTACTGTGTTTCCTATGGGGTCCGAACAGTGAGCTTGCTAAGAACAAATGAACTGTGCTTCCTACACACACGGGCCATATCTAGTTCAACTCTGCTTAGGAAACTGACAAGAACAGTAGCTGCTCTTCAGTCCAATGCACTGTACTTGCTGGGAACAGACGCGAGTGCTATTTGCACTGTGTATGGCAATGGGAGCACAATAGTGACTCTTCTTACCAGAAAACCACTCTTGCTCGTAGGACCACAAACTGCATGGGATTCAACTCCATTTCTGACTGGGAAACAAACACTAGCTCGCCTTTCCAGAAATACAATCAAATTTTGAGAAGAGAGCACTCATCTACTCTACTGTGTTTCCTATGATGTCCGCACAGTGAGCTTTCTCAGAACAAAAGAAGTGTGCTTCCTACACACATGGGCCATATCTGGTTCAACTCCTCTTAGGAAAATGACAAGAACAGTAGCTCCTCTTCAGTACAATACACTGTACTTGCTGGGAACAGACGCGAGTGCTATTTGCACTATGTATGGCAATGGGAGTACAACAGTGACTTTCCTTACCAGAAAACAACTCTTGCTCATATGACCAGAAACTGCATGTGATTCAAATCCATTTAGGACTGGGAAACAAACGCTAGCTCGCCTTACAAGAAACACACTCTGCTTTTGAGAAAAGAGCACTCTTCTACTCTTCTGTGTATCCTATAGGGCCAGAACAGTGAGCTTGATCAGAACAAGAGAACTGTGCTTCCTACACACACGGCCATATCTAGTTCAATTCTGCTTAGGAAACTGACAAGAACAGTAGATCCTCTTCAGTCCAATACACTGTACATGCTGGGAACAGACGCCAGTGCTATTTGCCCTGTGTATGACAATGGGAGCACAACAGTGACTCTTCTTACCAGAAAACAACTCTTGCTCGTAGGACCACAAACTGCATGGGATTCAACTCCATTTAGTACTGTGAAACAAACGCTATCTTGCCTTACAAGAAACACACTCTGCTTTTGAGAAAAGAGCACGCTTCTACTCTATTGTGTTTCCAATGAGGTCTGAACAGTGAGCTTGCTCAGAACAAAAGAACTGTGCTTCTTACACACACGGCCATATCTAGTTCAACTGTGCTTAGGAAACTGACAAGAACAGTAGCTCCTCTTCAGTCCAATACACTGTACTTGCTGGAAACAGACGCGACTGCTATTTGCACTGTGTATGGCAAAGGGAGCGCAATAGTGACTTTCCTTAAGAGAAAACAACTCTTGCTGGTAGGACCAAAAACTGCATGTGATTCAACTCCATTTAGGACTGGAAACAAACACTAGCTCGCCTTACAAGAAACACACTCTGCTTTTGAGAAAAGAGCACTCTTCTACTCTACTGTGTTTCCTATAGGGCCAGAACAGAGAGCTTGCTCAGAACAAAAGAACTGTGCTTCCTACATACACGGCATAACTAGTTCAGTTCTGCTTAGGAACCTGACAAGAACAGTAGTTTCTCTTCAGTTCAATACACCGTACATGCTGGGAACCGACGCCAGTGCTATTTGCCCTGTGTATGACAATGGGAGCGCAATAGTGACTCTTCTTACCAGAAAACAACTCTTGCTCGTAGGACCAGAAACTGCATGTGATTCATCTCCATTTAGCATTGGGAAACAAATGCTAGGTTGCCTTACAAGAAACACACTCTGCTTTTGAGAAAGGAGCACTCCTCTACTCTACTGTGTTTCCTATGGTGTCCGAACAGTGAGCTTGCTCAGAACAAAAGAACTGTGCTTCCTACACACACGGGCCATATCTAGTTCAACTCTGTTTAGGAAACTGACAAGAACGGTAGATCCTCTTTGTCCAATACACTGTACTTGCTGGGATTAGACGCCAGTGCTATTTGCCCTGTGTATGACAATGGGAACACAACAGTGCTTCTTCTTACCACAAAACAACTCTTGCTGGTGGGACCAGAAACTGCATGGGATTCAACTCCATTTAGGACTGGGAAACAAACGCTAGCTCGACTTACAAGAAACACACTCTGGATTGCGAAAAGAGCAGTCTTCTACTCTAATGTGCTTTTTATAGGGCCAGGACAGTGAGCATTCTCAGAACAAAAGAACTGTGCTTCCTACACACACGGGCCATATCTAGTTCAACTCTGCTTAGGAAACTGAAAAGAACAGTAGATCCTCTTCAGTCAAATACACTGTACATGCTGGGAACAGATGCCAGTGCTATTTGCCCTGTGTATGACAATGGGAGCGCAATAGTGACTCTTCTTACCAGAAAAAAACTCTTGCTCGTAGGACCAGAAACTGCATGTGATTCAACTCCATTTAGGATTGGGAAACAAACGCTAGCTCGCCTTACAAGAAACATACTCTACTTTTGAGAAAAGAGCACTCTTCTACTCTACTGTGTTTCCTAAGGTGTCCGAACAGTGAGCTTGCTCAGAACAAAAGAACTGTGCTTCCTACACACAGGGGCCATATCTAGTTCAACTCTGCTTAGGAAACTGACAAGAACGGTAGCTCCTCTTCAGTCCAATATACTGTACTAGCTGGGAACAGACGCGAGTGCTATTTGCACTGTGTATGGCATTAGGAGCACAATAGTGACTCTTCTTATCAGAAAACAACTCTTGCTCATAGGACCAGAAACTGCATGGGATTCAACTCCATTTCTGACTGGGAAACAAACACTAGCTCGCCTTACAAAAAAGACACTCTGATTTTGAGAAAAGAGCACTCTTCTACTCTACTGTTTTTCCTATGGGGTCCGAATAGTGAGCTTGCTCAGAACAAAAGAACTGTGATTCCTACACACAGGTGCCATATCTAGTTCAACTCTGCTTAGGAATCTGACAAGAACAGCTGGTCCTCTTCAGTCCAATACACTGTACTTGCTGGGAACAGACGCAAGTGCTATTTGCACTGTGTATGGCAATGAAAGCGCAATAGTGACTCTTCTTACCAGAAAACAACTCTTGCTCGTAGGACCAGAAATTGCATGGGATTCAACTCCATTTGTGCCTGGGAAACAAACACTAACTCGCCTTACAAAAAACACACTCTGCTTTTGAGAAAAGAGCACTCTTCTACTCTACTGTGTTTCCTATGGTGCCCGAACAGTGAGCTTCCTCAGAACAAAAGAACTGTGCTTTCTACACACAGGAGCCATATCTAGTTCAACTCTGCTTAGGAAACTGACAAGAACAGCAGCTCTGCTTCATTCCAATGCACTGTACTTGCTGGGAACAGATGCGAGTGCTATTTGCACTGTGTATGGCAATGGGAGCGCAATAGTGACTTTATTACCAGAAAACAACTCTTGCTTGTGGGACCAAAAACTGCATGTGATTCAACTCCATTTAGGACTGGGAAACAAACGCCAGCTCGCCTAATAAGAAACACACTCTGCTTTTGAGAAAAGAGCACTCTTCTACTCGACTGTGTATCCTATGGGGTCCGAACAGTGAGCTTGCTCAGAACAAAAGAACTGTGCTTCCTACACACTGGGGCCATATCTAGTTCAACTCTGCTTAGGAAACTGACAAGAACAGTAGCTCCGCTTCAGTCCAATACACTGTAATTGCTGGGAACAGATGCGAGTGCTATTTGCACTGTGTATGGCAATGGGAGCGCAATGTGACTTTCCTTACCAGAAAAGAACTCTTGTTCGTAGGACCTGAAACTGCATGTGATTCAACTCCATTTAGGACTAGGAAACAAACGCTAGCTCGCCTTACAAGAAACACACTCTGCTTTAGAGAAAAGAGCACTCTTCTACTCTACTGTGTTTCCAATGGGGTCCGAACAGTGAGCTTGCTAAGAACAAATGAACTGTGCTTCCTACACACACGGGCCATATCTAGTTATACTCTGCTTAGGAAACTGACAAGAACAGTAGCTGCTCTTCAGTCCAATACACAGTACTTGCTGGGAACAGACGCGAGTGCTATTTGCACTGTGTATGACAATGGGAGCGCAATAGTGACTCTTCTTACCAGAAAAAAACTCTTGCTCGTAGGACCAGAAACGGCATGGGATTCAACTCCATTTTGACTGGGAAGCAAATACTAGCTCGCCTTTCAAGAAACACAATTTAATTTTGAGAAAAGAGCACTCATCTACTCTACTGTGTTTCCTATGGTGTCCGCACAGTGTGCTTTCTCAGAACAAAAGAACTGTGCTTCCTACACACACGAGCCATAATTAGTTCAACTCCTTTTAGGAAAATGACAAGAAGAGTAGCTCCTCTTCAGTCCAATACACTGTACTTGCTGGGAACAGACGCGAGTGCTATTTGCACTATGTATGGCAATGGGAGCGCAATAGTGACTTTCCTTACCAGAAAACAACTCTTGCTCATAGGACCAGAAATTGGATGTGATTCAACTCCATTTAGGACTGGGAAACAAATGCTAGCTCGCCTTACAAGAAACACACTCTGCTTTTGAGAAAAGAGCACTCTTCTACTCTACTGTGTTTCCTATAGGGCCAGAACAGTGAGCTTGAACAGAACAAGAGAACTGTGCTTCCTACACACACGGCCATATCTAGTTCAATTTTGCTTAGAAAACTGAAAAGAACAGTAGATCCTCTTCAGTCCAATACACTGTACATGCTCGGAATAGACGCCAGTGCTATTTGCCCTAGTATCACAGTGGGAGCGCAATAGTGACTCTTCTTACCAGAAAAAAAACTCTTGCTCATAGGACCACAAACTGCATGGGATTCAACTCCATTTAGTACTGGGTAAGAAACACTATCTCGCCTTACAAGAAACACACTCTGCTTTTGAGAAAAGAGCACGCTTCTACTCTACTGTGTTTCCTATGGGGTCCGAACAGTGTGCTTGCTCAGAACAAAAGAACTGTGCTTCCTACACACTCGGGCCATATCTAGTTCAACTCTGCTTAGGAAACTGATAAGAACAGTAGCTGCTCTTCAGTCCAATGCACTGTACTTGCTGGGAACAGACGCGAGGGCTATTTGCACTGTGTATGGCAATGGGAGCACAATAGTGACTCTTCTTACCAGAAAACAACTCTTGCTCGTAGGACCACAAACTGCATGGGATTCAACTCCATTTCTGACTGGGAAACAAACACTAGCTCGCCTTTCCAGAAATACAATCAAATTTTGAGAAGAGAGCACTCATCTACTCTACTGTGTTTCCTATGATGTCCGCACAGTGAGCTTTCTCAGAACAAAAGAAGTGTGCTTCCTACACACATGGGCCATATCTGGTTCAACTCCTCTTAGGAAAATGACAAGAACAGTAGCTCCTCTTCAGTACAATACACTGTACTTGCTGGGAACAGACGCGAGTGCTATTTGCACTATGTATGGCAATGGCAGTACAACAGTGACTTTCCTTACCAGAAAACAACTCTTGCTCATATGACCAGAAACTGCATGTGATTCAACTCCATTTAGGACGGGGAAACAAACGCTAGCTCGCCTTACAAGAAACACACTCTGCTTTTGAGAAAAGAGCACTCTTCTACTCTTCTGTGTATCCTATAGGGCCAGAACAGTGAGCTTGATCAGAACAAGAGAACTGTGCTTCCTACACACACGGCCATATCTATTTCAATTCTGCTTAGGAAACTGACAAGAACTGTAGATCCTCTTCAGTCCAATACACTGTACATGCTGGGAACAGATGCCAGTGCTATTTGCCCTGTGTATGACAATGGGAGCACAATAGTGACTCTTCTTACCAGAAAACAACTCTTGCTCGTAGGACCACAAACTGCATGGGATTCAACTCCATTTAGTACTGTGAAACAAACGCTATCTTTCCTTACAAGAAACACACTCTGCTTTTGAGAAAAGAGCACGCTTCTACTCTATTGAGTTTCCAATGGGGTCTGAACAGTGAGCTTGCTCAGAACAAAAGAACTGTGCTTCTTACACACACGGCCATATCTAGTTCAACTGTGCTTAGGAAACTGACAAGAACAGTAGCTCCTCTTCAGTCCAATACACTGTACTTGCTGGAAACAGACGCGACTGCTATTTGCACTGTGTATGGCAAAGGGAGCGCAATAGTGACTTTCCTTAAGAGAAAACAACTCTTGCTGGTAGGACCAAAAACTGCATGTGATTCAACTCCATTTAGGACTGGAAACAAACGCTAGCTCGCCTTAATAGAAACACACTATGCTTTTGAGAAAAGAGCACTCTTCTACTCTACTGTGTTTCCTATAGGGCCAGAACAGAGAGCTTGCTCAGAACAAAAAAACTGTGCTTCCTACACACACGGGCCATATCTAGTTCAATTCTGCTTAGGAAACTTACGAGAACAGTAGCTCCTATTCAGTCTGATACACTGTACTTGCTGGGAACAGACGCGAGTGCTATTTGCACTGTATATGGCATTTGGAGCGCAACAGTGACTCTTCTTACCAGAAAACAACTCTTGCTCGTAGGACAAAAAACTGCATGTGATTCAACTCCATTTAGGACTGGGAAACAAACACTAGCTCGCCTTCCAAGAAACACACTCTGCTTTTGAGAAAAGAGCCCTCTTCTACTTTACTGTTTACTATGTGTTCCGAACAGTGAGCTTGCTCAGAACAAAAAAACTGTGCTTCCTACAAACATTGCCACATGTAGTTCAAGTCTGCTTAGGAACCTGAGAAGAACAGTAGATCCTCTTCAGTCCGATACACTGTACTTGCTGGGAAAAGACGGGAGGGCTATTTGCACTGTGTATGGCAATGGGAGCGCAATAGTGACTTTCCTTACCAGAAAACTACTCTTGTTCGTAGGACCAGAAACTGCATGTGATTCCTCTCCATTTAGGACTGGGAAACAAACGCTAGCTCGCCTTACCAGAAACACACTCTGCTTTTGAGTAAAGAGCACTCTTCTACTCTACTGTGTTTCCTATGGGGTCCAAACAGTGAGCTTGCTCAGAACAAAAGAACTGTGCTTCCTACACACACCGACCCTATCTAGTTCAACTCTGCTTAGGAAACTGACAAGAACAGTAGCTCCTCTTCAGTCCGATACACTGTATTTGCTGGGAACAGACACGAGTGCTATTTGCACTGTGTATGGCAATGGGAGCTAAATAGTTACTTTCCTTAACAGAAAACAGCTCTTGCTCATAGGAACAGAAACTGCATGGGATTCAACTCCATTTAGGACTGGGAAACAAACGCTAGCTCGCCTTACAAGAAACACACTCTGCTTTTGAGAAAAGAGCACAATTCTACTCTACTGTGTTTCCTATGGGGTCCGAAAAGTGAGCTTGCTCAGAACAAAAGAAATGTGCTTCCCACACACACCGACCATATCTAGTTCAACTCTGCTTAGGAAACTGACAAGAACAGTAGCTCCTCTTCAGTCCGTTACACTGTATTTCCTGGGAACAGACGCGAGTGTTATTTGCACTGTGCATGGCAATGGGAGCTCAATAGTTACTTTCTTTACCAGAAAACAACTTTTGCTCGTAGTAACAGAAACTGCATGGGATTCAACTCCATTTAGGACTGGGAAACAAACGCTAGGTCACCTTACAAGAAACACACTCTGCTTTTGAGAAAAGAGCACAATTCTACTCTACTGTGTTTCCTGTGGGGTCCGAACAGTGAGCTTGCTCAGAACAAAAGAACTGAGCTTCCTACCCACACGGCCATATCTAGTTCAATTCTGCTTAGGAACCTGACAAGAACAGTACATCCTCTTCAGTCCAATACACTGTACTTGCTGGGAACAAACGCCAGTGCTATTTGTCCTGTGTATGACAATGGGAGCGCAATAGTGACTCTTATTACCAGAAAAAAAGTTCATGCTCATAGGTCCAGAAACTGCATGTGATTCAACTCCATTTAGGAATGGGAAACAAACGCTAGCTCGCCTTACAAGAAACACAGTGTGCTTTTTAGAAAAGAGCACTCTTCTACTCTACTGTGTTTCCTATAGGGCCAGAACAGTGAGCATTCTCAGAACAATAGAACTGTGCTTCCTATACACACGGGACATATCAAGTTCAAGTCTGCTTAGGAAACTGACAAGAACAGTAGATCCTCTTCAGTCCAATACTCTGTACGTTGCGGGAACAGAAGCCAGTGCTATTTGCCCTATGTATCACAATGGGAGCGCAATAGTGACTCTTCTTACCAGAAAACAACTCTTGCTCGTAGGACCAGAAACTGCATGTGATTCATCTCCACTTAGGATTGGGAAACAAACGCTAGCTCACCTTACAAGAAACACACTCTGCTTTTGAGAAAAGAGCAATCTTCTACTCTACTGTGTTTCCTATGGTGTCCGAACAGTGAGCTTGCTCAGAACAAAAGAACTGTGCTTCCTACACACATGGGCCATATCTAGTTCAACTCTGCTTAGGAACCTGACAAGAACAGTAGCTCCGCTTCAGTACAATACACTGTACTTGCTGGGAACAGACGCGAGTGCTATTTGCACTGTGTATGGCAATGGGATCGCAATAGTGACTTTCCTTACCAGAAAACAACTCTTGCTCGTAGGAACAAAAACTGCATGTGATTCAACTCCATTTAGGAATGGGAAACTAACGCTAGCTCGCCTTACAAGAAAGACACTCTGATTTTGAGAAAAGAGACTCTTCTACTCGACTGTGTTTCCTATGGGGTCCGAACACTGAGCTTGCTCAGAACAAAAGAACTGTGCTTCCTACAAACACGGGCCATATCTAGTTCAACTCTGCTTAGGAAACTGACAAGAACATTAGCTCCTCTTCAGTCCAATTCACTGTACTTGCTGGGAACAGACACGAGTGCTATTTGCACTGTGTATGGCAATGGGAGCGCAATAGTGACTTTCCTTACCAGAAAACAACTCTTGCTCGTAGGACCAAAAACTGCATGTGATTCAACTCCATTTAGGACTGGGAAACAAAGGCTAGCTCACCTTACAAGAAACACACTCTGCTTTTGAGAAAAGAGCACTCTTCTACTCTACTGTGTTTCCTATATGGCCAGAACAGTGAGTTTGCTCAGAACAAAAGAACTGTGCTTCCTACAAATACGGCCATATCTAGTTCAATTCTGCTTAGGAAACTGACAAGAACAGTAGATCCTCTTCAGTCCAATACACTGTACATGCTGGGAACAGACGCCAGTGCTATTTGCCCTGTGTATGACAATGGGAGCGCAATAGTGACTCTTCTTACCAGAATACAACTGTTGCTCGTAGGACAAGAAACTGCATGTGATTCAACTCCATTTAGGACTGGGAAACAAACGCTAGCTTGCCTTACAAGAAACACACTCTGCTTTTGAGAAAATTGCACTCTTCTACTCGACTGTGTTTCCTATGGGGTCCGAACAATGAGCTTGCTCAGAACAAAAGAACTGTGCTTCCTACACACACGGGCCATATCTAGTTCAACTCTGCTTTGGAAACTGACAAGAACAGTAGATCCTCTTCAGTCCAATACACTGTACATGCTGGGAACAGACGCCAGTGCTATTTGCCCTAGTATCACAATGGGAGCGCAATAGTGACTCTTCTTACCAGAAAACAACTCTTGCTCGTAGGACAAGAAACTGCATGTGATTCAACTCCATTTAGGATTGGAAAACAAACACTAGCTCGCCTTACAAGAAACACACTCTGCTTTTGAGAAAAGAGCACTCCTCTACACTACTGTGTTTCCTATGGTGCCCGAAAAGTGAGCATTCTCAGAACAAAAGAACTGTGCTTCCTACACACACGGGCCATATCTAGTTCAACTCTGCTTAGGAAACTGACAAGAACAGTAGCTCCGCTTCAGTCCAATACACTGTACTTGCTGGGATCAGAAGCGAGTGCTATTTGCACTGTGTATGGAAATGGGAGCGCAATAGACACTTTCCTTACCAGAAAACAACTCTTGGAGGTAGAACCAAAAACTGCATGTGATTCAACTCCATTTAGGCCTGGGAAACAAACGCTAGCTCGCCTTACAAGAAACACACTCTGCTTTTGAGAAAAGAGCACTCTTCTACTCTACTGTGTTTCCTATAGGGCCAGAACAGTGAGTTTGCTCAGAACAAAAGAACTGTGCTTTCTACAAATACGGCAATATCTAGTTCAATTCTGCTTAGGAAACTGACAAGAACAGTAGATACTCTTCAGTCCAATACACTGTACATGCTGCGAACAGACGCAAGTGCTATTTGCCCTGTGTATGACAATGGGAGCGCAATAGTGACTCTTCTTACCAGAAAACAACAAAAGAACTGTGATTCCTACACACAGGGGCCATATCTAGTTCAACTATGCTTAGGAAACTGACATGAACAGTAGCTCTGCTTCACTCCAATACACTGTACTTGCTTGGAACAGACGCCAGTTCTATTTGCCCTGTGTATGACAATGGGAGCGCAATAGTGACTCGTCTTACCAGAAGACAACTCTTGCTCATAGGACAAGAAACTGCATGTGATTCAACTCCATTTAGGACTGGGAAACAAACGCTAGCTCGCCTTACAAGAAACACACTCTGCTTTTGAGAAAAGAGCACTCTTCTACTCTACTGTCTTTCCTATGGGGTCCCAACAGTGAGCTTGCTCAGAACAAAAGAACTGTGCTTCCTACACACACGGGCCATATCTAGTTCAACTCTGCTTAGGAAACTGACAAGAGCAGTAGCTCCTCTTCAGTCCAATACACTGTTCTTGCTGGGAACAGACGCGAGTGCTATTTGCACTGTGTATGGCATTGGGACCACAATAGTGACTTTCCTTACCAGAAAACAACTCTTGCTCCTAGGACCAAAAACTGGATGTGACTCAACTCCATTTCTGATTGGGAAACAAACACTAGCTCACCTTACAAGAAACACACTCTGCTTTTGAGAAAAGAGCACTCCTCTACTCTACTGTGTTTCCTGTGGGGTCCGAACAGTGAGCTTGCTCAGAACAAAAGAACTGTGCTTCCTACACACACGGGCCATATCTAGTTCAATTATGCTTAGGAAACTGACAAGAACAGCAGATCCTCTTCAGTCCAATACATCTGTACACAGATGCCAGTGCTATTTGCCCCGTTAATGACAATGGGAGCGCAATATGACTCTTTTTACCAGAAAACAACTCTTGCTCGTAGGACCAGAAACTGCATGTGATTCAACTCCATTTAGGACTGGGAAACAAATGCTAGCTTGACTTACAAGAAACACACTCTGCTTTTGAGAAAAGAGCACTCTTCTACTCTAATGTCTTTCCTATAAGGCCAGAATAGTGAGCAATCTCAGAACAAAAGAACTGTGCTTCCTACACACACGGGCCATATCTAGTTCAACTCTGCTAAAGAAACTGACAAGAACAGTAGCTGTTCTTCAGTCCAATACACAGCACTTGCTGGGAGCAGACACGAGTGCTATTTGCACTGTGTATGGCAAAGGGATCGCAATAGTGACTTTCCTTACCAGAAAACAACTCTTGCTCGTAGGACCAGAAACTGCATGTGATTCAACTCCATTTAGGACTGGGAAACAAACGCTAGCTCGTCTTACAAGAGAGATACTCTGATTTTTCGAAACCATCACTCTTCTACTCTACTTTGTTTCTTATAGGGCCAGAACAGTGAGCTTGCTCAGAACAAAAGAACTGTGCTTCCTATGCACACGGCCATATCTAGTTCAATTCTACTTAGGAAACAGACAAGAACAGTAGAACCTCTTCAGTCCAATACACTGTACATGCTGGGAACAGACGCCAGTGCTAATTGCCCTGTGTATGACAATGGGAGCGCAATAGTGACTCTTATTACCAGAAAAAAAATTCATGCTCATAGGTCCAGAAACTGCATGTGATTCAACTCCATTTAGGCCTGGGAAACAAACGCTAGCTCGCCTTACAAGAAACACACTCTGCTTTTTAGAAAAGAGCACTCTTCTACTCTACTGTGTTTCCCATAGGGCCAGAACAGTGAGCATTCTCAGAACAATAGAACTGTGCTTCTTATACACACGGGCCATATCAAGTTCAAGTCTGCTTAGGAAACTGACAAGAACAGTAGATCCTCTTCAGTCCAATACTCTGTACGTTGCGGGAACAGACGCCAGTGCTATTTGCCCTATGTATCACAATGGGAGCGCAATAGTGACTCTTCTTACCAGAAAACAACTCTTGCTCGTAGGACCAGAAACTGCATGTGATTCATCTCCACTTGGGATTGGGAAACAAACGCTAGCTCACCTTACAAGAAACACACTCTGCTTTTGAGAAAAGAGCACTCTTCTACTCTACTGTGTTTCCTATGGTGTCCGAACAGTGAGCTTGCTCAGAACAAAAGAATTATGCTTCCTACACACAGGGGCCATATCTAGTTCAACTCTGCTTAGGAAACTGACATGAACAGTAGCTCCTCTTCAGACCAATACACTGTACTTGCTGGGAACAGTCGCGAGTGCTTTTTGCACTGTGTATGGCAATGGGAGCACAATAGTGACTCTTCTTCCCAGAAAACAATTCTTGCTCATAGGAACAGAAACTGCATGTGATTCAACTCCATTTAGACCTTGGAAACAAACGCTAGCTCGCCTTACAAGAAACACACACTGCTTTTGAGAAAAGAGCACTCTTCTACTCTACTGTGTTTCCTATGGGGTCCGAACAGTGAGCTTGCTCAGAACAAAAGAACTGTGCTTCCTACACACAGGGGCCATATCTAGTTCAACTCTGCTTAGGAAACTGACAAGAACAGTAGCTCCGCTTCAGTCCAATACACTGTACTTGCTGGGAACAGATGCGAGTGCTATTTGCACTGTGTATGGCAATGGGAGCACAATAGTGACTTTCCTTACCAGAAAACAACTCTTGCTCGTAGAACCAAAAACTGCATGTGATTCAAATCCATTTAGGACTGGGAAACAAACGCTAGCTCGCCTTACAAGAAACACACTCTGCTTTTGAGAAAAGAGCACTCTTCTACCCCAGTGTGTTTCCTATTGGCCCAGAACAGTGAATTTGCTCAGAACAAAAGAACTGTGCTTCCTACACACATGGGCCATATCTAGTTCAACTCTGCTTAGGAAACTGACAAGAACAGTAGCTCCGCTTCAGTCCAATACACTGTACTTGCTTGGAACAGACGCGAGTGCTATTTGCACTGTGTATGGAAATGGGAGCGCAATAGTGACTTTCCTTACCAGAAAACAACTCTTGCTCGTAGGACCAAAAACTGCATGTGATTCAACTCCAGTTAGGACTGGGAAACAAATGCTAGCTCGCGTTACAGGAAACACACTCTGCTTTTGAGAAAAGAGCACTCTTCTACTCTACTGTGTTTCCTATAGGGCCAGAACAGTGAGCTTGCTCAGAACAAAAGAACTGTGCTTCATAAAAATACGGACATATCTAGTTCAATTCTGCTTAGGAAACTGACAAGAACAGTAGATCCTCTTCAGTCCAATACACTGTACATGCTGGGAATAGACGCCAGTGCTATTTGCCCTGTGTATGACATTGGGAGCGCAATTGTGACTCTTCTTACCAGAAAACATCTCCTGCTCGTAGGACAAGAAACTGCATGTGATTCAACTCCATTTAGGACTGGGAAACAAACGCTAGCTTGCCTTACAAGAAACACACTCTGCTTTTGAGAAAATTGCACTCTTCTACTCGACTGTGTTTCCTATGGGGTCCGAACAGTGAGCCTGCTCAGAACAAAAGAACTGTGCTTCTTACACACACGGGCCATATCTAGTTCAACTCTGCTTTGGAAACTGACAAGAACAGTAGCTCCTCTTCAGTCCAATACACTGTACTTGCTGGGAACAGACGTGAGTGCTATTTGCACTGTGTATGGCAATGGGAGCGCAATAGTGACTTTCCTTACCAGAAAACATCTCTTGGTCGTAGGACCAAAAACTGCATGTGATTCAACTCCATTTAGGACTGGGAAACAAACACTAGCTCGCCTTACAAGAAACACACTCTGCTTTTGAGAAAAGAGCACTCCTCTACACTACTGTGTTTCCTATGGTGCCCGAAAAGTGAGCATTCTCAGAACAAAAGAACTGTGCTTCCTACACACACGGGCCATATCTAGTTCAAAACTCCTTAGGAAACTGACATGAACAGTAGCTCCTCTTCAGTCCAATACACTGTACATGCTCTGACCAGACGCCAGTGCTATTTGCCCTGGTATCACAATGGGAGCGCAATAGTGACTCTTCTTAACAGAAAACAATTCTTGCTCCTAGGACCAGAAACTGCCTGTGATTCATCTCCATTTAGGATTGGGAAACAAACGCTAGCTCGCCTTACAAGAAACACACTCTGCTTTTGAGAAAAGAGCACTCTTCTACTCTACTGTGTTTCCTATAGGGCCAGAACAGTGAGCATTCTCAGAACAAAAGAACTGTGGTTCCTACACACAGGGGCCATATCTAGTTCAACTCTGCTTAGGAAACTGGCAAGAACAGTAGCTCCGCTTCAGTCCAATACACTGTACTTGCTGGGAACAGAAGCGAGTGCTATTTGCACTGTGTACGGTAATGGGAGCGCAATAGACACTTTCCTTACCAGAAAACAACTCTTGGTCGTAGAACCAAAAACTGCATGTGATTCAACTCCATATAGGACTGGGAAACAAACGCTAGCTAGCCTTACAAGAAACAAACTCTGCTTTTGAGAAAAGAGCACTCTTCTACTCTACTGTGTTTCCTATAGGGCCAGAACAGTGAGTTTGCTCAGAACAAAAGAACTGTGCTTTCTACAAATACGGCCATATCTAGTTCAATTCTGCTTAGGAAACTGACAAGAACAGTAGATACTCTTCAGTCCAATACACTGTACATGCTGCGAACAGATGCAAGTGCTATTTGCCCTGTGTATGACAATGGAAGCGCAATAGTGACTCTTCTTACCAGAAAACTACTCTTGCTCGTAGGACAAGAAACAGCATGTGATTCAACTCCATTTAGGACTGGGAAACAAACGCTAGCTTGCCTTACAAGAAACACACTCTGCTTTTGAGAAAATTGCACTCATCTACTTGACTGTGTTTCCTATGGGGTCCGAACAGTGTGCTTGCTCAGAACAAAAGAACTGTGCTTCCTATACACACGGGCCATATCTAGTTCAACTCTGCTTTGGAAACTGACAAGAACAGTAGCTCCTCTTCAGTCCAATACACTGTTCTTGCTGGGAACAGACGTGAGTGCTATTTGCACTATGTATGGCAATGGGAGCGCAATAGTGACTTTCCTTACCAGAAAACATCTCTTGGTCGTAGGACCAAAAACTGCATGTGATTCAACTCCATTTAGGACTGGGAAACAAACGCTAGCTCGCCTTACAAGAAACACACTCTGCTTTTGAGAAAAGAGCACTCTTCTACTCTACTGTGTTTCCTATGAGGTCCGAACAGTGAGCTTGCTCAGAACAAAAGAACTGTGCTTCCTACACACACGGGCCATATCTAGTTCAACTCTGCTTAGGAAACTGACAAGAACAGTAGATCCTCTTCAGTCCAATACACTGTACATGCTGGGAACAGACGCCAGTGCTATTTGCCCTAGTATCACAATGGGAGCGCAATAGTGACTCTTCTTACCAGAAAACAACTCTTGCTCGTAGGACAAGAAACTGCATGTGATTCAACTCCATTTAGGACTGGGAAACAAACACTAGCTCGCCTTACAAGAAACACACTCTGCTTTTGAGAAAAGAGCACTCCTCTACACTACTGTGTTTCCTATGGTGCCCGAAAAGTGAGCATTCTCAGAACAAAAGAACTGTGCTTCCTACACACACGGGCCATATCTAGTTCAACTCTGCTTAGGAAACTGACAAGAACAGTAGCTCCGCTTCAGTCCAATACACTGTACTTGCTGGGAACAGAAGCGAGTGCTATTTGCACTGTGTATGGAAATGGGAGCGCAATACACACTTTCCTTACCAGAAAACAACTCTTGGTCGTAGAACCAAAAACTGCATGTGATTCAACTCCATTTTGGACTGGGAAACAAACGCTAGCTCGCCTTACAAGAAACACACTCTGCTTTTGAGAAAAGAGCACTCTTCTACTCTACTGTCTTTCCTATAGGGCCAGAACAGTGAGTTTGCTCAGAACAAAAGAACTGTGCTTTCTACAAATACGGCCATATCTAGTTCAATTCTGCTTAGGAAACTGACAAGAACAGTAGATACTCTTCAGTCCAATACACTGTACATGCTGCGAACAGACGCAAGTGCTATTTGCCCTGTGTATGACAAAGGGAGCACAATAGTGACTCTTCTTACCAGAAAACAACTCTTGCTCGTAGGACAAGAAACTGCATGTGATTCAACTCCATTTAGGACTGGGAAACAAACGCTAGCTCGCCTTGCAAGAAACACACTCTGCTTTTGAGAAAAGAGCACTCTTCTACTCTACTGTGTTTCCTATGGGGTCCGAACAGTGAGCTTGCTCAGAACAAAAGAACTGTGCTTCCTACACAAAGGGGCCATATCTAGTTCAACTATGCTTAGGGAACTGACATGAACAATAGCTCTGCTTCACTCCAATACACTGTACTTGCTTGGAACAGACGCCAGTGCTATTTGGCCTGTGTATGACAATGGGAGCGCAATAGTGACTCTTCTTACCAGAAGACAACTCTTGCTCATAGGACAAGAAACTGCATGTGATTCAACTCCATTTAGGACTGGGAAACAAACGCTAGCTCGCCTTACAAGAAACACACTCTGCTTTTGAGAAAAGAGCACTCTTCTACTCTACTGTCTTTCCCATGGGGTCCCAACAGTGAGCTTGCTCAGAACAAAAGAACTGTGCTTCCTACACACATGGGCCATATCTAGTTCAACTCTGCTTAGGAAACTGACAAGAGCAGTAGCTCCTCTTCAGTCCAATACACTGTTCTTGCTGGGAACAGACGCGAGTGCTATTTGCACTGTGTATGGCATTGGGACCACAATAGTGACTTTCCTTGCCAGAAAACAACTCTTGCTCCTAGGACCAAAAACTGGATGTGACTCAACTCCATTTCTGATTGGGAAACAAACACTAGCTCACCTTACAAGAAACACACTCTGCTTTTGAGAAAAGAGCACTCCTCTACTCTACTGTGTTTCCTGTGGGGTCCGAACAGTGAGCTTGCTCAGAACAAAAGAACTGTGCTTCCTACACACACGGGCCATATCTAGTTCAATTATGCTTAGGAAACTGACAAGAACAGCAGATCCTCTTCAGTCCAATGCATCTGTACACAGATGCCAGTGCTATTTGCCCCGTTAATGACAATGGGAGCGCAATATGACTCTTTTTACCAGAAAACAACTCTTGCTCTTAGGACCAGAAACTGCATGTGATTCAACTCCATTTAGGACTGGGAAACAAATGCTAGCTTGACTTACAAGAAACACACTCTGCTTTTGAGAAAGGAGCACTCTTCTACTCTAATGTCTTTCTTATAAGGCCAGAATAGTGAGCAATCTCAGAACAAAAGAACTGTGCTTCCTACACACACGGGCCATATCTAGTTCAACTCTGCTAAAGAAACTGACAAGAACAGTAGCTGTTCTTCAGTCCAATACACAGCACTTGCTGGGAGCAGACACGAGTGCTATTTGCACTGTGTATGGCAATGGGATCGCAATAGTGACTTTCCTTACCAGAAAACAACTCTTGCTCGTAGGACCAGAAACTGCATGTGATTCAACTCCATTTAGGACTGGGAAACAAACGCTAGCTCGTCTTACAAGAGAGATACTCTGCTTTTTCGAAACCATCACTCTTCTACTCTACTTTGTTTCTTATAGGGCCAGAACAGTGAGCTTGCTCAGAACAAAAGAACTGTGCTTCCTATGCACACGGCCATATCTAGTTCAATTCTACTTAGGAAACTGACAAGAACAGTAGATCCTCTTCAGTCCAATACACTGTACATGCTGGGAACAGACGCCAGTGCTAATTGCCCTGTGTATGACAAAGGGAGCGCAATAGTGACTCTTATTACCAGAAAAAAAAATTCATGCTCATAGGTCCAGAAACTGCATGTGATTCAACTCCATTTAGGACTGGGAAACAAACGCTAGCTCGCCTTACAAGAAACACACTCTGCTTTTTAGAAAAGAGCACTCTTCTACTCTACTGTGTTTCCCATAGGGCCATAACAGTGAGCATTCTCAGAACAATAGAACTGTGCTTCTTATACACACGGGCCATATCAAGTTCAAGTCTGCTTAGGAAACTGACAAGAACAGTAGATCCTCTTCAGTCCAATACTCTGTACGTTGCGGGAACAGACGCCAGTGCTATTTGCCCTATGTATCACAATGGGAGCGCAATAGTGACTCTTCTTACCAGAAAACAACTCTTGCTCGTAGGACCAGAAACTGCATGTGATTCATCTCCACTTAGGATTGGGAAACAAACGCTAGCTCACCTTACAAGAAACACACTCTGCTTTTGAGAAAAGAGCACTCTTCTACTCTACTGTGTTTCCTCTGGTGTCCGAACAGTGAGCTTGCTCAGAACAAAAGAATTATGCTTCCTACACACAGGGGCCATATCTAGTTCAACTCTGCTTAGGAAACTGACATGAACAGTAGCTCCTCTTCAGACCAATACACTGTACTTGCTGGGAACAGTCGCGAGTGCTTTTTGCACTGTGTATGGCAATGGGAGCACAATAGTGACTCTTCTTCCCAGAAAACAATTCTTGCTCATAGGAACAGAAACTGCATGTGATTCAACTCCATTTAGACCTTGGAAACAAACGCTAGCTCGCCTTACAAGAAACACACACTGCTTTTGAGAAAAGAGCACTCTTCTACTCGACTGTGTTTCCTATGGGGTCCGAACAGTGAGCTTGCTCAGAACAAAAGAACTGTGCTTCCTACACACAGGGGCCATATCTAGTTCAACTCTGCTTAGGAAACTGACAAGAACAGTAGCTCCGCTTCAGTCCAATACACTGTACTTGCTGGGAACAGATGCGAGTGCTATTTGCACTGTGTATGGCAATGGGAGCACAATAGTGACTTTCCTTACCAGAAAACAACTCTTGCTCGTAGAACCAAAAACTGCATGTGATTCAAATCCATTTAGGACTGGGAAACAAACGCTAGCTCGCCTTACAAGAAACACACTCTGCTTTTGAGAAAAGAGCACTCTTCTACCCCAGTGTGTTTCCTATTGGCCCAGAACAGTGAATTTGCTCAGAACAAAAGAACTGTGCTTCCTACACACATGGGCCATATCTAGTTCAACACTGCTTAGGAAACTGACAAGAACAGTAGCTCCGCTTCAGTCCAATACACTGTACTTGCTTGGAACAGACGCGAGTGCTATTTGCACTGTGTATGGAAATGGGAGCGCAATAGTGACTTTCCTTACCAGAAAACAACTCTTGCTCGTAGGACCAAAAACTGCATGTGATTCAACTCCAGTTAGGACTGGGAAACAAATGCTAGCTCGCGTTACAGGAAACACACTCTGCTTTTGAGAAAAGAGCACTCTTCTACTCTACTGTGTTTCCTATAGGGCCAGAACAGTGAGCTTGCTCAGAACAAAAGAACTGTGCTTCATAAAAATACGGACATATCTAGTTCAATTCTGCTTAGGAAACTGAAAAGAACAGTAGATCCTCTTCAGTCCAATACACTGTACATGCTGGGAATAGACGCCAGTGCTATTTGCCCTGTGTATGACATTGGGAGCGCAATTGTGACTCTTCTTACCAGAAAACAACTCCTGCTCGTAGGACAAGAAACTGCATGTGATTCAACTCCGTTTAGGACTGGGAAACAAACGCTAGCTTGCCTTACAAGAAACACACTCTGCTTTTGAGAAAATTGCACTCTTCTACTCGACTGTGTTTCCTATGGGGTCCGAACAGTGAGCCTGCTCAGAACAAAAGAACTGTGCTTCCTACACACACGGGCCATATCTAGTTCAACTCTGCTTTGGAAACTGACAAGAACAGTAGCTCCTCTTCAGTCCAATACACTGTACTTGCTGGGAACAGACGTGAGTGCTATTTGCACTGTGTATGGCAATGGGAGCGCAATAGTGACTTTCCTTACCAAAAAACATCTCTTGGTCATAGGACCAAAAACTGCATGTGATTCAACTCCATTTAGGACTGGGAAACAAACACTAGCTCGCCTTACAAGAAACACACTCTGCTTTTGAGAAAAGAGCACTCCTCTACACTACTGTGTTTCCTATGGTGCCCAAAAAGTGAGCATTCTCAGAACAAAAGAACTGTGCTTCCTACACACACGGGCCATATCTAGTTCAAAACTGCTTAGGAAACTGACATGAACAGTAGCTCCTCTTCAGTCCAATACACTGTACATGCTCGGACCAGACGCCAGTGCTATTTGCCCTAGTATCAAAATGGGAGCGCAATAGTGACTCTTCTTAACAGAAAACAATTCTTGCTCCTAGGACCAGAAACTGCCTGTGATTCATCTCCATTTAGGATTGGGAAACAAACGCTAGCTCGCCTTACAAGAAACACATTCTGCTTTTGAGAAAAGAGCACTCTTCTACTCTACTGTGTTTCCTATAGGGCCAGAACAGTGAGCATTCTCAGAACAAAAGAACTGTGCTTCCTACACACAGGGGCCATATCTAGTTCAACTCTGCTTAGGAAACTGGCAAGAACAGTAGCTCCGCTTCAGTCCAATACACTGTACTTGCTGGGAACAGAAGCGAGTGCCATTTGCACTGTGTACGGAAATGGGAGCGCAATAGACACTTTCCTTACCAGAAAACAACTCTTGGTCGTAGAACCAAAAACTGCATGTGATTCAACTCCATATAGGACTGGGAAACAAATGCTAGCTCGCCTTACAAGAAACAAACTCTGCTTTTGAGAAAAGAGCACTCTTCTACTCTACTGTGTTTCCTATAGGGCCAGAACAGTGAGTTTGCTCAGAACAAAAGAACTGTGCTTTCTACAAATACGGCCATATCTAGTTCAATTCTGCTAGGAAACTGACAGGAACAGTAGATACTCTTCAGTCCAATACACTGTACATGCTGCGAACAGATGCAAGTGCTATTTGCCCTGTGTATGACAATGGAAGCGCAATAGTGACTCTTCTTACCAGAAAACTACTCTTGCTCGTAGGACAAGAAACTTCATGTGATTCAACTCCATTTAGGACTGGGAAACAAACGCTAGCTTGCCTTACAAGAAACACACTCTGCTTTTGAGAAAATTGCACTCATCTACTCGACTGTGTTTCCTATGGGGTCCGAACAGTGTGCTTGCTCAGAACAAAAGAACTGTGCTTCCTACACACACGGGCCATATCTAGTTCAACTCTGCTTAGGAAACTGACAAGAACAGTAGATCCTCTTCAGTCCAATACACTGTACATGCTGTGAACAGACGCCAGTGCTATTTGCCCTAGTATCACAATGGGAGTGCAATAGTGACTCTTCTTACCAGAAAACAACTCTTGCTCATAGGACAAGAAACTGCATGTGATTCAACTCCATTTAGGACTGGGAAACAAACACTAGCTCGCCTTACAAGAAACACACTCTGCTTTTGAGAAAAGAGCACTCCTCTACACTACTGTGTTTCCTATGGTGCCCGAAAAGTGAGCATTCTCAGAACAAAAGAACTGTGCTTCCTACACACACGGGCCATATCTAGTTCAACTCTGCTTAGGAAACTGACAAGAACAGTAGCTCCGCTTCAGTCCAATACACTGTACTTGCTGGGAACAGAAGCGAGTGCTATTTGCACTGTGTATGGAAATGGGAGCTCAATACACACTTTTCTTACCAGAAAACAACTCTTGGTCGTAGAACCAAAAACTGCATGTGATTCAACTCCACTTTGGACTGGGAAACAAACGCTAGCTCGCCTTACAAGAAACACACTCTGCTTTTGAGAAAAGAGCACTCTTCTACTCTACTGTCTTTCCTATAGGGCCAGAACAGTGAGTTTGCTCAGAACAAAAGAACTGTGCTTTCTACAAATACGGCCATATCTAGTTCAATTCTGCTTAGGAAACTGACAAGAACAGTAGATACTCTTCAGTCCAATACACTGTACATGCTGCGAACAGACGCAAGTGCTATTTGCCCTGTGTATGACAAAGGGAGCACAATAGTGACTCTTCTTACCAGAAAACAACTCTTGCTCGTAGGACAAGAAACTGCATGTGATTCAACTCCATTTAGGACTGGGAAACAAACGCTAGCTCGCCTTTAAGAAACACACTCTGCTTTTGAGAAAAGAGCACTCTTCTACTCTACTGTGTTTCCTATGGGGTCCGAACAGTGAGCTTGCTCAGAACAAAAGAACTGTGCTTCCTACACACAGGGGCCATATCTAGTTCAACTATGCTTAGGAAACTGACATGAACAGTAGCTCTGCTTCACTCCAATACACTGTACTTGCTTGGAACAGACGCCAGTGCTATTTGGCCTGTGTATGACAATGGGAGCGCAATAGTGACTCTTCTTACCAGAAAACAACTGTTGCTCATAGGACAAGAAACTGCATGTGATTCAACTCCATTTAGGACTGGGAAACAAACGCTAGCTCGCCTTACAAGAAACACACTCTGCTTTTGATAAAAGAGCACTCTTCTACTCTACTGTCTTTCCCATGGGGTCCCAACAGTGAGCTTGCTCAGAACAAAAGAACTGTGCTTCCTACACACACGGGCCATATCTAGTTCAACTCTGCTTAAGAAACTGACAAGAGCAGTAGCTCCTCTTCAGTCCAATACACTGTTCTTGCTGGGAACAGACGCGAGTGCTATTTGCACTGTGTATGGCATTGGGACCACAATAGTGACTTTCCTTACCAGAAAACAACTCTTGCTCCTAGGACCAAAAACTGGATGTGACTCAACTCCATTTCTGATTGGGAAACAAACACTAGCTCACCTTACAAGAAACACACTCTGCTTTTGAGAAAAGAGCACTCCTCTACTCTACTGTGTTTCCTATGGGGTCCGAACAGTGAGCTTGCTCAGAACAAAAGAACTGTGCTTCCTACACACATGGGCCATATCTAGTTCAATTATGCTTAGGAAACTGACAAGAACAGCAGATCCTCTTCAGTCCAATATATCTGTACACAGATGCCAGTGCTATTTGCCCCGTTAATGACAATGGGAGCGCAATATGTCTCTTTTTACCAGAAAAAAACTCTTGCTCGTAGGACCAGAAACTGCATGTTATTCAACTCCATTTAGGACTGGGAAACAAACGCTAGCTTGACTTACAAGAAACACACTCTGCTTTTAAGAAAGGAGCACTCTTCTACTCTAATGTCTTTCCTATAAGGCCAGAACAGTGAGCAATCTCAGAACAAAAGAACTGTGCTTCCTACACACACGGGCAATATGTAGTTCAACTCTGCTCAGGAAACTGACAAGAAGAGTAGATGCTCTTCAGTCCAATACACTGTACATGCTGGGAACAGACGCAAGTCCTATTTGCCCTGTGTATGACAATGGGAGAACAATAGTGACTCTTCTTACCAGAAGACATCTCTTACTCGAAGGACAAGAAACTGCATGTGATTCAACTCCATTTAGGACTGGGAAACAAACGCTAGCTCGTCTTACAAGAAAGACACTCTGCTTTTGAGAAAAGAGCACTCTTCTACTCTACTGTGTTTCCTATGGGGTCCGAACAGTGAGCTTGCTCAGAACAATAGAACTGTGCTTCCTACACACTGGGGCATATCTAGTTCAACTCTGCTTAGGAAACTGACAAGAACAGTAGCTCCGCTTCAGTCCAATACACTGTAATTGCTGGGAACAGATGCGAGTGCTATTTGCACTGTGTATGGCAATGGGAGCGCAATGTGACTTTCTTTACCAGAAAAGAACTCTTGTTCGTAGGACCTGAAACTGCATGTGATTCAAATCCATTTAGGACTAGGAAACAAAAGCTAGCTCGCCTTACAAGAAACACACTCTACTTTAGAGAAAAGAGCACTCTTCTACTCTACTGTGTTTCCTATGGGGTCCGAACAATGAGCTTGCTAAGAACAAATGAACTGTGCTTCCTACACACACGGGCCATATCTAGTTCAACTCTGCTTAGGAAACTGACAAGAACAGCAGCTCTGCTTCAGTCCAATGCACTGTACTTGCTGAGAACAGATGCGAGTGCTATTTGCACTGTGTATGGCAATGGGAGCGCAATAGTGACTTTATTACCAGAAAACAACTCTTGCTCGTGGGACCAAAAACTGCATGTGATTCAACTCCATTTAGGACTGGGAAACAAACGCCAGCTCGCCTAACAAGAAACACACTCTGCTTTTGAGAAAAGAGCACTCTTCTACTCAACTGTGTATCCTATGGGGTCCGAAGAGTGAGCTTGCTCAGAACAAAAGAACTGTGCTTCCTACACACTGGGGCCATATCTAGTTCAACTCTGCTTAGGAAACTGACAAGAACAGTAGCTCCGCTTCAGTCCAATACACTGTAATTGCTGGGAACAGATGCGAGTGCTATTTGCACTGTGTATGGCAATGGGAGCGCAATGTGACTTTCCTTACCAGAAAAGAACTCTTGTTCGTAGGACCTGAAACTGCATGTGATTCAACTCCATTTAGGACTAGGAAACAAACGCTAGCTCGCCTTACAAGAAACACACTCTGCTTTAGAGAAAAGAGCACTCTTCTACTCTACTGTGTTTCCTATGGGGTCCGAACAGTGAGCTTGCTAAGAACAAATGAACTGTGCTTCCTACACACACACGGGCCATATCTAGTTCAACTCTGCTTAGGAAACTGACAAGAAACAGTAGCTGCTCTTCAGTCCAATGCACTGTACTTGCTGGGAACAGACGCGAGTGCTATTTGCACTGTGTATGGCAATGGGAGCACAATAGTGACTCTTCTTACCAGAAAACAACTCTTGCTCGTAGGACCACAAACTGCATGGGATTCAACTCCATTTCTGACTGGGAAACAAACACTAGCTCGCCTTTCCAGAAATAAAATCAAATTTTGAGAAGAGAGCACTCATCTACTCTACTGTGTTTCCTATGATGTCCGCACAGTGAGCTTTCTCAGAACAAAAGAAGTGTGCTTCCTACACACATGGGCCATATCTGGTTCAACTCCTCTTAGGAAAATGACAAGAACAGTAGCTCCTCTTCAGTACAATACACTGTACTTGCTGGGAACAGACGTGAGTGCTATTTGCACTATGTATGGCAATGGGAGTACAACAGTGACTTTCCTTACCAGAAAACAACTCTTGCTCATATGACCAGAAACTGCATGTGATTCAAATCCATTTAGGACTGGGAAACCAACGCTAGCTCGCCTTACAAGAAACACACTCTGCTTTTGAGAAAAGAGCACTCTTCTACTCTTCTGTGTATCCTATAGGGCCAGAACAGTGAGCTTGATCAGAACAAGAGAACTGTGATTCCTACACACACGGCCATATCTAGTTCAATTCTGCTTAGGAAACTGACAAGAACAGTAGATCCTCTTCAGTCCAATACACTGTACATGCTGGGAACAGACGCCAGTGCTATTTGCCCTGTGTATGACAATGGGAGCACAATAGTGACTCTTCTTACCAGAAAACAACTCTTGCTCGTAGGACCACAAACTGCATGGGATTCAACTCCATTTAGTACTGTGAAACAAACGCTATCTTGCCTTACAAGAAACACACTCTGCTTTTGAGAAAAGAGCACGCTTCTACTCTATTGTGTTTCCAATGGGGTCTGAACAGTGAGCTTGCTCAGAACAAAAGAACTGTGCTTCTTACACATACGGCCATATCTAGTTCAACTGTGCTTAGGAAACTGACAAGAACAGTAGCTCCCCTTCAGTCCAATACACTGTACTTGCTGGAAACAGACGCGACTGCTATTTGCACTGTGTATGGCAAAGGGAGCGCAATAGTGACTTTCCTTAAGAGAAAACAACTCTTGCTGGTAGGACCAAAAACTGCATGTGATTCAACTCCATTTAGGATTGGAAACAAACGCTAGCTCGCCTTACAAGAAACACACTCTGCTTTTGAGAAAAGAGCACTCTTCTACTCTACTGTGTTTCCTATAGGGCCAGAACAGAGAGCTTGCTCAGAACAAAAGAACTGTGCTTCCTACATACACGGCATAACTAGTTCAATTCTGCTTAGGAACCTGACAAGAACAGTAGGTTCTCTTCAGTTCAATACACCGTACATGCTGGGAACCGACGCCAGTGCTATTTGCCCTGTGTATGACAATGGGAGCGCAATAGTGACTCTTCTTACCAGAAAACAACTCTTGCTCCTAGGACCAGAAACTGCATGTGATTCATCTCCATTTAGCATTGGGAAACAAATGCTAGCTTGCCTTACAAGAAACACACTCTGCTTTTGAGAAAGGAGCACTCCTCTACTCTACTGTGTTTCCTATGGTGTCCGAACAGTGAGCTTGCTCAGAACAAAAGAACTGTGCTTCCTACACACACGGGCCATATCTAGTTCAACTCTGTTTAGGAAACTGACAAGAACGGTAGATCCTCTTTGTCCAATACACTGTACTTGCTGGGATTAGACGCCAGTGCTATTTGCCCTGTGTATGACAATGGGAACACAACAGTGACTCTTCTTACCACAAAACAACGCTTGCTGGTAGGACCAGAAACTGCATGGGATTCAACTCCATTTAGGACTGGGAAACAAACGCTAGCTCGACTTACAAGAAACACACTCTGGATTGCGAAAAGAGCAGTCTTCTACTCTAATGTGCTTTTTATAGGACAGGACAGTGAGCATTCTCAGAACAAAAGAACTGTGCTTCCTACACACACGGGCCATATCTAGTTCAACTCTGCTTAGGAAACTGAAAAGAAAAGTAGATCCTCTTCAGTCAAATACACTGTACATGCTGGGAACAGATGCCAGTGCTATTTGCCCTGTGTATGACAATGGTAGCACAATAGTGACTCTTCTTACCAGAAAAAAACTCTTGCTCGTAGGACCAGAAACTGCATGTGATTCAACTCCATTTAGGATTCGGAAACAAACGCTAGCTCGCCTTACAAGAAACATACTCTACTTTTGAGAAAAGTGCAATCTTCTACTCTACTGTGTTTCCTAAGGTGTCCGAACAGTGAGCTTGCTCAGAACAAAAGAACTGTGCTTCCTACACACAGGGGCCATATCTAGTTCAACTCTGCTTAGGAAACTGACAAGAACGGTAGCTCCTCTTCAGTCCAATATACTGTACTAGCTGGGAACAGACGCGAGTGCTATTTGCACTGTGTATGGCATTAGGAGCACAATAGTGACTCTTCTTATCAGAAAACAACTCTTGCTCACAGGACCAGAAACTGCATGGGATTCAACTCCATTTCTGACTGGGAAACAAACACTAGCTCGCCTTACAAAAAAGACACTCTGATTTTGAGAAAAGAGCACTCTTCTACTCTACTGTGTTTCCTATGGGGTCCGAATAGTGAGCTTGCTCAGAACAAAAGAACTGTGATTCCTACACACAGGTGCCATATCTAGTTCAACTCTGCTTAGGAATCTGACAAGAACAGCTGGTCCTCTTCAGTCCAATACACTGTACTTGCTGGGAACAGACGCAAGTGCTACTTGCACTGTGTATGGCAATGAAAGCGCAATAGTGACTCTTCTTACGAGAAAACAACTCTTGCTTGTAGGACCAGAAATTGCATGGGATTCAACTCCATTTGTGCCTGGGAAACAAACACTAGCTCGCCTTACAAAAAACACACTCTGCTTTTGAGAAAAGAGCACTCTTCTACTCTACTGTGTTTCCTATGGTGCCCGAACAGTGAGCTTCCTCAGAACAAAAGAACTGTGCTTTCTACACACAGGAGCCATATCTAGTTCAACTCTGCTTAGGAAACTGACAAGAACAGCAGCTCTGCTACAGTCCAATGCACTGTACTTGCTGGGAACAGATGCGAGTGCTATTTGCACTGTGTATGGTAATGGGAGCGCAATAGTGACTCTTCTTACCAGAAAAAAACTCTTGCTCGTAGGACCAGAAACGGCATGGGATTCAACTCCATTTTTGACTGGGAAGCAAATACCAGCTCTCCTTTCAAGAAACACAATTTAATTTTGAGAAAAGAGCACTCATCTACTCTACTGTGTTTCCTATGGTATCCGCACAGTGTGCTTTCTCAGAACAAAAGAACTGTGCTTCCTACACACACGAGCCATATCTAGTTCAACTCCTTTTAGGAAAATGACAAGAAGAGTAGCTCCTCTTCAGTCCAATACACTGTACTTGCTGGGAACAGACGCGAGTGCTATTTGCACTATGTATGGCAATGGGAGCGCAATAGTGACTTTCCTTACCAGAAAACAACTCTTGCTCATAGGACCAGAAATTGGATGTGATTCAACTCCATTTAGGACTGGGAAACAAACGCTAGCTCGCCTTACAAGAAACACACTCTGCTTTTGAGAAAAGAGCACTCTTCTACTCTACTGTGTTTCCTATAGGGCCAGAACAGTGAGCTTGAACAGAACAAGAGAACTGTGCTTCCTACACACACGGCCATATCTAGTTCAATTTTGCTTAGAAAACTGAAAAGAACAGTAGATCCTCTTCAGTCCAATACACTGTACATGCTCGGAACAGATGCCAGTGCTATTTGCCCTAGTATCACAATGGGAGCGCAATAGTGACTCTTCTTACCAGAAAAAAACTCTTGCTCGTAGGACCACAAACTGCATGGGATTCAACTCCATTTAGTACTGGGTAACAAACGCTATCTTGCCTTACAAGAAACACACTCTGCTTTTGAGAAAAGAGCACGCTTCTACTCTACTGTGTTTCCTATGGGGTCCGAACAGTGTGCTTGCTCAGAACAAAAGAACTGTGCTTCCTACACACTCGGGCCATATCTAGTTCAACTCTGCTTAGGAAACTGACAAGAACAGTAGCTGCTCTTCAGTCCAATGCACTGTACATGCTGGGAACAGACGCGAGTGCTATTTGCACTATGTATGGCAAAGGGAGTACAACAGTGACTTTCCTTACCAGAAAACAACTCTTGCTCATATGACCAGAAACTGCATGTGATTCAACTCCATTTAGGACTGGGAAACAAACGCTAGCTCACCTTACAAGAAACACACTCTGCTTTTGAGAAAAGAGCACTCTTCTACTCTTCTGTGTATCCTATAGGGCCAGAACAGTGAGCTTGATCAGAACAAGAGAACTGGGCTTCCTACACACACGGCCATATCTAGTTCAATTCTGCTTAGGAAACTGACAAGAACTGTAGATCCTCTTCAGTCCAATACACTGTACATGCTGGGAACAGATGCCAGTGCTATTTGCCCTGTGTATGACAATGGGAGCACAATAGTGACTCTTCTTACCAGAAAACAACTCTTGCTCGTAGGACCACAAACTGCATGGGATTCAACTCCATTTAGTACTGTGAAACAAACGCTATCTTGCCTTACAAGAAACACACTCTGCTTTTGAGAAAAGAGCACGCTTCTACTCTATTGGGTTTCCAATGGGGTCTGAACAGTGAGCTTGCTCAGAACAAAAGAACTGTGCTTCTTACACACACGGCCATATCTAGTTCAACTGTGCTTAGGAAACTGACAAGAACAGTAGCTCCCCTTCAGTCCAATACACTGTACTTGCTGGAAACAGACGCGACTGCTATTTGCACTGTGTATGGCAAAGGGAGCGCAATAGTGACTTTCCTTAAGAGAAAACAACTCTTGCTGGTAGGACCAAAAACTGCATGTGATTCAACTCCATTTAGGACTGGAAACAAACGCTAGCTCGCCTTACAAGAAACACACTATGCTTTTGAGAAAAGAGCACTCTTCTACTCTACTGTGTTTCCTATAGGGCCAGAACAGAGAGCTTGCTCAGAACAAAAGAACTGTGCTTCCTACACACACGGGCCATATCTAGTTCAATTCTGCTTAGGAAACTTACGAGAACAGTAGCTCCTATTCAGTCGGATACACTGTACTTGCTGGGAACAGACGCGAGTGCTATTTGCACTGTATATGGCATTTGGAGCGCAATAGTGACTCTTCTTACCAGAAAACAACTCTTGCTCGTAGGACAAAAAACTGCATGTGACTCAACTCCATTTAGGACTGGGAAACAAACACTAGCTCGCCTTCTAAGAAACACACTCTGCTTTTGAGAAAAGAGCACTCTTCTACTTTACTGTTTACTATGTGTTCCGAACAGTGAGCTTGCTCAGAACAAAAAAACTGTGCTTCCTACAAACATTGCCACATGTAGTTCAAGTCTGCTTAGGAACCTGAGAAGAACAGTAGATCCTCTTCAGTCCGATACACTGTACTTGCTGGGAAAAGACGGGAGGGCTATTTGCACTGTGTATGGCAATGGGAGCGCAATAGTGACTTTCCTTACCAGAAAACAACTCTTGTTCGTAGGACCAGAAACTGCATGTGATTCCACTCCATTTAGGACTGGGAAACAAACGCTAGCTGGCCTTACCAGAAACACACTCTGCTTTTGAGTAAAGAGCACTCTTCTACTCTACTGTGTTTCCTATGTGGTCCAAACAGTGAGCTTGCTCAGAACAAAAGAACTGTGCTTCCTACAGACACCGACCCTATCTAGTTCAACTCTGCTTAGGAAACTGACAAGAACAGTAGCTCCTCTTCAGTCCGATACACTGTCTTTGCTGGGAACAGACACGAGTGCTATTTGCACTGTGTATGGCAATGGGAGCTCAATAGTTACTTTCCTTACCAGAAAACAGCTCTTGCTCATAGGAACAGAAACTGCATGGGATTCAACTCCATTTAGGACTGGGAAACAAACGCTAGCTCGCCTTACAAGAAACACACTCTGCTTTTGAGAAAAGAGCACAATTCTACTCTACTGTGTTTCCTATGGGGTCCGAAAAGTGAGCTTGCTCAGAACAAAAGAAATGTGCTTCCCACACACACCGACCATATCTAGTTCAACTCTGCTTAGGAAACTGACAAGAACAGTAGCTCCTCTTCAGTCTGATACACTGTATTTCCTGGGAAAAGACGCGAGTGTTTTTTGCACTGTGTATGGCAATGGGAGCTCAGTAGTTACTTTCCTTACCAGAAAACAACTCTTGCTCGTAGTAACAGAAACTGCATGGGATTCAACTCCATTTAGGACTGGGAAACAAACGCTAGGTCGCCTTACAAGAAACACACTCTGCTTTTGAGAAAAGAGCACAATTCTACTCTACTGTGTTTCCTGTGGGGTCCGAACAGTGAGCTTGCTCAGAACAAAAGAACTGAGCTTCCTACACACACGGCATATCTAGTTCAATTCTGCTTAGGAACCTGACAAGAACAGTAGATCCTCTTCAGTCCAATACACTGTACTTGCTGGGAACAAACGCCAGTGCTATTTGCACTGTGTATGGCAATGGGAGCTCAATAGTTACTTTCCTTACCAGAAAACAGCTCTTGCTCATAGGAACAGAAACTGCATGGGATTCATCTCCATTTAGGACTGGGAAACAAACGCTACCTCGCCTTACAAGAAACACACTCTGCTTTTGAGAAAAGAGCACAATTCTACTCTACTGTGTTTCCTATGGGGTCCGAAAAGTGAACTTGCTCAGAACAAAAGAAATGTGCTATCCACACACACCGACCATATCTAGTTCAACTCTGCTTAGGAAACTGACAAGAACAGTAGCTCCTCTTCAGTCTGATACACTGTATTTCCTGGGAACAGACGCGAGTGCTATTTGCACTGTGTATGGCAATGGGAGCTCAGTAGTTACTTTCCTTACCAGAAAACAACTCTTGCTCGTAGTAACAGAAACTGCATGGGATTCAACTCCATATAGGACTGGGAAACAAACGCTAGGTCGCCTTACAAGAAACACACTCTGCTTTTGAGAAAAGAGCACAATTCTACTCTACTGTGTTTCCTGTGGTGTCCGAACAGTGAGCTTGCTCAGAACAAAAGAACTGAGCTTCCTACACACACGGCCATATCTAGTTCAATTCTGCTTAGGAACCTGACAAGAACAGTAGATCCTCTTCAGTCCAATACACTGTACTTGCTGGGAACAAACGCCAGTGCTATTTGTCCTGTGTATGGCAATGGCAGCGCAATATTGACTCTTCTTACCAGAAAACAACTCTTGTTCGTAGGACCAGAAACTGCATGTGTTTCAACTCCATTTAGGACTGGGAAACAAACGCTAGCTCGCCTTACAAGAAACACTCTCTGCTTTAGAGAAAAGAGCACTCTTCTACTCTACTGTGTTTCTTATAGGGCCAGAACAGTGAGCTTGCTCAGAACAAAAGAACTGTGCTTCCTACACACGGGCCATATCTAGCTCAACTCTGCTTAGGAAACTGAGAAGAACAGTAGCTCCTATTCAGTCCAATACACTGTACTTGCTGGGAACAGTTGCGTGTGCTATTTGCACTGTGTATTGCATTTGGAGCGCAACAGTGACTCTTCTTACCAGAAAACAACTCTTGCTCGTAGGACCAAAAACTGCCTGTGACAACTCCATTTAGGACTGGGAAACAAACGCGAGCTCGCCTTACTAGAAACACACTCTGCTTTAGAGAAAAGAGCACTCTTCTACTCTACTGTGTAACCTATGGGGTCCGAAGAGTGAGCTTGCTCAGAACAAAAGAACTGTGCTTCCTACACACACGGCCATATCTAGTTCAATTATGCTTAGGAACCTGACAAGAACAGTAGATCCTCTTCAGTCCAATACACTGTACTTGCTGGGAACAGACGCCTGTGGAATTTGTCCTGTGTATGGCAATGGCAGCGCAATAGTGACTCTTCTTACCATAAAACAACTCTTGCTCGTAGGACCAAAAACTGCCTGCGACAACTCCATTTAGGACTGGTAAACAAAGGCGAGCTCGCCTTACAAGAAACACACTCTGCTTTAGAGAAAAGAGCACTCTTCTACTCTACTGTGTTCCCTATGGGGTCCAAACGATGAGCTTGCTCAGAACAAAAAAACTGTGCTTCCTACAAACATGGCCATATCTATTTCAAGTCTGATTAGGAACCTGACAAGAACAGTAGATCCGCTTCCGTCCAATGCACTGTACTTGCTGGGAAGAGACGCCAGTGCTATTTGTCCTGTGTATGGCAATGGCAGTGCAATAGTGACTCTTCTTACCAGAAAACAACTCTTGCTTGTAGGACCAGAAACTGCATGTGATTCCACTCCATTTAGGACTGGGAAACAAACGCTAGCTCGCCTTACGAGAAACACACTCTGCTTTAGAGAAAAAAGCACTCTTCTACTCTACTGTGTTTCCTATGGGGTCCAAACAGTGAGCTTGTTCAGAACAAAAGAACTGTGCTTCCTACACACGCGGGACATATCTCGTTCAACTCTGCTTAGGAAACTGACAGAAACAGTAGCTCCTCTTCAGTCCGATACACTGTACTTGCTGGGAACAGACGCGAGTGCTATTTGCACTGTATATGACATTTCGAGCGCAACAGTGACTCTTCTTACCAGAAAACAACTCTTGCTCGTAGGACCAGAAACTGCATGTGATTCAACTCCATATAGAACTGGGAAACAAACGCTAGCTCGCCTTACAAGAAATACACTCTGCTTTTGACAAAAGAGCACTCTTCTACTCTACTGTGTTTCCTATAGGGCCAGAACAGTGAGCTTGCTCAGAACAAAAGAACTGTGCTTCCTACACACACGGCCATATCTAGTTCAACTCCGCTTAGGAACCTGACAAGAAGAGTAGATCCTCTTCAGTCCAATACACTGTACATGCTGGGAACAGACGCGTGTGCTATTTGCCCTGTGTATGACAATGGGAGCACAATAGTTACTCTTCTTACCAGAACACAACTCTTGAACGTAGGACCAGAAAGTGCATGTGATTCAACTCCATTTAGGACTGTGAAACAAACACTAACTTGCCTTACAAGAAACACACTCTGAGTTAGAGAAAAAAGCACTCTTCTACTCTATTGTGTTTCCTAAGAGGTCCGAACAGTGAACTTGCTCAGAACAAAAGAACTGTGCTTCCTACACACATGGCCATATCTAGTTAAATTCTGCTTAGGAACCTGACAAGAACAGTAGATCCTCTTCAGTCCAATACACTGTACTTGCTGGGAAGAGACTCCAGTACTATTTGTCCTGTTTATGGCAATGGCAACGCAACATTGACTCTTCTTACCAGAAAACAACTCTTGCTCATAGGACCGGAAACTGCCTGTGATTGAACTCCATTTAGGACTAGGAAACAAAAGCTAGCTCGCCTTACAAGAAACACACTCTGCTTTTGAGAAAAGTGCACTCTTCTACACTACTGTGTTTCCTATGAGGTCCGAACAGTGAGCTTGCTGAGAACAAAAAATCGAGCTTCCTACATACACCGCCACACCTAGTTCAATTCTGCTTAGGAACCTGACAAAAACAGTAGATCCTCTTCAGTCCAATACAATGTACTGCTGGGAACAGACAACAGTGCTATTTGTCCTGTGTATGGCAATGGCAGTGCAATAGTGACTCTTCTTACCATAAAACAACTCTTGCTCGTAGGACCAGAAACTGCATGTGATTCAACTCCATTTAGGACTTGGAAACAAACGATAGCTCGCCTTACAAGAAACACACTCTGCTTTATTGAAAAGAGCACTCTTCTACTCTACTGTGTTTCCTATAGGGACAGAACAGTGAGCTTGCTCAGAACAAAAGAACTGTGCTTCCTACACACGGGCCATATCTAGTTCAACTCTGCTTAGGAAACTGACAAGAACAGTAGCTCCTCTTAAGTCCGATATGCTGTACTTCCTGGGATCAGAAACAAGTGCTATTTGCACGGTGTATGGCAATGGGAGCGCAATAGAGACTTTCCTTACCAAAAACAACTCTTGCTCGTAGGACAAAAAACTGCATGTGATTCAACTCCATTTAGGACTGGGAAACAAATGCTAGCTCGCCTTACATGAAACACACTCTGCTTTTGAGAAAAGAGCACTCTTCTACTCTATTGTCTTTCCTATGGGGTCCGAACAGTGAGCTTGCTCAAAACAAAAGAACTGTGCTTCCTACACACACGGGCCATATCTAGTTCAACTCTGCTTAGGAAACTGACAAGAACAGTAGCTCCTCTTCAGTCCAATACACTGTACTTGCGGGGAACAAACGCGAGTGCTATTTACACTGTGTATGGCTATTGAAGCACAATAGTGACTCGTCTTACCAGAAAACAACTCTTGCTCGTAGGACAAAAAACTGCATGTGACTCAACTCCATTTATGACTGGGAACCATCGCTAGCTCGCCTTCGAAGAAACACACTCTGCTTTTGAGGAAAGAGCACTCTATACTCTATTGTGTTTCCTATGGGTTCTGAACAGTGAGCTTGCTCAGAACAAAAAAACTGTGCTTCCTACACACACGGCCATATCTAGTTCAAGTCTGCTTAGGAACCTGACAAGAACAGTAGCTCCTATTCAGTCCGATACACTGTATTTGCTGGGAACAGACGCGAGTGCTATTTGCACTGTATATGACATTTGGAGCACAACAGTGACTCTTCTTACCAGAAAACAACTCTTGCTCCTAGGACCAAAAACTGCATGTGACTCAACTCCATTTAGGACTGGGAAAGAAACACGAGCTCGCCTTACAAGAAACACACTCTGCTTTTAAGAAAAGTGCCCTCTTCTATTCTACTGTGTTTCCTATAGGGCCAGAACAGTGAGCTTGCTCAGAACATAAGAACTGTGCTTCCTACACACACGGGCCATACCTAGTTCAACTCTGCTTAGGAAACTGACAAGAACAGTAGCTCCTCTTCAGTCTGATACACTGTACTTGCTGGGAACAGACGCATGTGCTATTTGCACTGTGTATGGCAATGGAAGCGCAATAGTGACTTTCCTTACCAAAAAACAACTCTTGCTCGTAGGACCAGAAACTGCATGTGACTCAAGTCCATTTAAGACTGGGAAACAAACGCTAGCTCGACTTCCAAAAACACACTCTGCTTTTGAGAAAAGAGCACTCTTCTACTCTACTGTGTTTCCTATGTGTTCCGAACAGTGAGCTTGCTCAGAACAAAAAAACTGTGCTTCCTACACACACGGCCATATCTAGATCAAGTCTGCTTAGGAAACTGACAAGAACAGTAGCTCCTATTCAGTCCGATACACTGTACTTGCTGGGAACAGACGAGAGTGCTATTTGCACTGTATATGGCATTTGGAGCGCAACAGTGACTCTTCTTACCAGAAAACAACTCTTGCTCATAGGACCAAAAACTGCATGTGACTCAACTCCATTTAGGCCTGGGAAACAAACGCGAGCTCGCCTTACAAGAAACACACTCTGCTTTTAAGAAAAGTGCACTCTTCTACTCTACTGTGTTTCCTATAGGGCCAGAACAGTGAGCTTGCTCAGAACATAAGAACTGTGCTTCTAACACACACGGGCCATATCTAGGTCAACTCTGCTTAGGAAAGTGACAAGAACAGTAGCTCCTCTTCAGTCTGCTACACTGTACTTGCTGGGAACAGACGCATGTGCTATTTGCACTGTGTATGGCAATGGGAGCGCAATAGTGACTTTCCTTACCAGAAAACAACTCTTGCTCATAGGACCAGAAACTGCATGTGATTCCACTCCATTTAGGACTGGGAAACAAACGCTAGCTCGCCTTACAAGAAACACACTCTGCTTTTGAGAAAAGAGCACTCTTTTACTCTACTGTGTTTCCTATAGGGCCAGAACAGTGAGCTTGCTCAGAACAAAAGAACTGTGCTTCCTACACACACGGCCATATCTAGTTCAACTCTGCTTAGGAACCTGACAAGAACAGTACCTCCTCTTCAGTCCAATACACTGTACATGCTGGGAACAGACGCGAGTGATATTTGCCCTGTGTATGACAATGGGAGCACAATAGTGACTCTTCTTAACAGAAAACAACTCTTGCTCGTAGGACCAGAAACTGCATGTGAGGCAACTCCATTTAGGACTGGGAAACAAACACTAGCTCGCCTTACAAGAAACACACTCTGATTTAGAGAAAAAAGCACTCTTCTACTCTATGGTGTTTCCTAAGAGGTCCGAACAGTGAAATTGCTCAAACCAAAACAACTGTGCTTCCTACACACACGGCCATATCTAGTTCAATTCTGCTTAGGAACCTGACAAGAACAGTAGCTCCTCTTCAGTCCAATACACTGTACTTGCTGAGAACAGACTCCAGTGCTATTTGTCCTGTGTATGGCAATGGCAGCACAATAGTGACTATTCTTACCAGAAAGCAACTCTTGCTCATAGGACCAGAAACTGCATGGGATTCAACTCCATCTAGGACTGGGAAACAAACGCTAGCTCTCCTTTCAAGAAACACACTCTGCTTTTGAGAAAAGAGCACTCTTCTACTCTACTGTGTTTCCTATGGGGTCCACACAGTGAGCTTGCTCAGAACAAAAGAACTGTGCTTCCTACACACACGGCCATATCTAGTTCAAGTCTGCTTAGGAACCTGACAAGAACAGTAGCTCCTCTTCAGTCCAATACACTGTACTTGCTGGGAACAGACGCGAGTGCTATTTGCACTGTATATGACATTTCGAGCGCAACAGTGACTCTTCTTACCAGAAAACAACTATTGCTCGTAGGACCAAAAACTGCATGTGACTCAACTCCATTTAGGACTGGGAAACAAACATGAGCTCGCCTTACAAGAAACACACTCTGCTTTTAAGAAAAGATCCCTCTTCTACTCTACTGTGTTTCCTATAGGGCCAGAACCGTGAGCTTGCTCAGAACATAAGAACTGTGCTTCCTACACACACGGGCCATATCTAGTTCAACTCTGCTTAGGAAACTGACAAGAACAGTAGCTCCTCTTCAGTCTGATACACTGTAGTTGCTGGGAACAGACGCATGTGCTATTTGCACTGTGTATGGCAATGGGAGCGCAATAGTGTCTTTCCTTACCAAAAAACAGATCTTGCTCATAGGACCAGAAACTGCATGTGATTCAACTCCATATAGGACTGGGAAACAAACGCTAGCTCTCCTTACAAGAAACACAATCTGCTTTTGAGAAAAGAGCACTCTTCTACTCTACTGTGTTTCCTATAGGGCCAGAACAGTGAGCTTGCTAAGAACAAAAGAACTGTGCTTCCTAAACACACGGCCAAATCTAGTTCAACTCTGCTTAGGAACCTGACAAGAACAGTAGATCCTCTTCAGTCCAATACACTGTACATGCTGGGAACAGACGTGTGTGCTATTTGCCCTGTGTATGACAATGGGAGCACAATAGTGACTCTTCTTACCAGAAAACAACTCTTGCTCGTAGGACCAGAAACTGCATGTGATTCAACTCCACTTAGGACTGGGAAACAAACACTAACTCGCCTTACAAGAAACACACTCTGATTTAGAGAAAAAAGCACTCTTCTACTCTATTGTGTTTCCTAAGAGGTCCAAACAGTGAACTTGCTCAGAACAAAAGAACTGTGCTTCCTACACACACGGCCATATCTAGTTCAAATCTGCTTAGGAACCTGACAAGAACAGTAGATCCTCTTCAGTCCAATACACTATACTGCTGGGAACAGACAACAGTGCTATTAGTCCTGTGTATGGCAATGGCAGCGCAATAGTGTCTCTTCTTACCATAAAACAACTCTTGCTCGAAGGACCAGAAACTGCATGTGATTACACTCCCTTTAGGACTGGGAAACAAACGCTAGCTCGCCTTACAAGAAACACACTCTGCTTTAGAGAAAAGAGCACTCTTCTACTCTACTGTGTTTCCTATAGGGCCAGAACAGTGAGCTTGCTCAGAAGAAAAGAACTGTGCTTCCTACACACACGGGCCATATCTAGTTCAACTCTGCTTAGGAAACTGACAAGAACAGTAGCTCCTCTTCAGTCCAATACACTGTACTTGCTCGGAACAGACGCGAGTGCTATTTGCACTGTGTATGGCAATTGGAGCACAATAGTGACTCGTGTTACCAGAAAACAACTCTTGCTCGTAGGACCAGAAACTGCATGTGACTCAAGTCCATTTAAGACTGGGAAACAAACGCTAGCTCGACTTCCAAAAACACACTCTGCTTTTGAGAAAAGAGCACTCTTCTACTCTACTGTGTTTCCTATGTGTTCCGAACAGTGAGCTTGCTCAGAACAAAAAAACTGTGCTTCCTACACACACGGCCATATCTAGATCAAGTCTGCTTAGGAAACTGACAAGAACAGTAGCTCCTATTCAGTCCGATACACTGTACTTGCTGGGAACAGAGGAGAGTGCTATTTGCACTGTATATGGCATTTGGAGCGCAACAGTGACTATTCTTACCAGAAAACAACTCTTGCTCATAGGACCAAAAACTGCATTTGACTCAACTCCATTTAGGACTGGGAAACAAACGCGAGCTCGCCTTACAAGAAACACACTCTGCTTTTAAGAAAAGTGCACACTTCTATTCTACTGTGTTTCCTATAGGGCCAGAACAGTGAGCTTGCTCAGAACATAAGAACTGTGCTTCTAACACACACGGGCCATATCTAGTTCAACTCTGCTTAGGAAAGTGACAAGAACAGTAGCTCCTCTTCAGTCTGCTACACTGTACTTGCTGGGAACAGACGCATGTGCTATTTGCACTGTGTATGGCAATGGGAGCGCAATAGTGACTTTCCTTACCAGAAAACAACTCTTGCTCATAGGACCAGAAACTGCATGTGATTCCACTCCATTTAGGACTGGGAAACAAACGCTAGCTCGCCTTACAAGAAACACACTCTGCTTTTGAGAAAAGAGCACTCTTCTACTCTACTGTGTTTCCTATAGGGCCAGAACAGTGAGCTTGCTCAGAACAAAGAACTGTGCTTCCTACACACACGGCCATATCTAGTTCAACTCTGCTTAGGAACCTGACAAGAACAGTAGATCCTCTTCAGTCCAATAAACTGTACATGCTGGGAACAGACGCGAGTGATATTTGCCCTGTGTATGACAATGGGAGCACAATAGTGACTCTTCTTAACAGAAAACAACTCTTGCTCGTAGGACAAAAAACTGCATGTGATTCCACTCCATTTAGGACTGGGAAACAAACACTAGCTCGCCTTACAAGAAACACACTCTGATTTAGAGAAAAAAGCACACTTCTACTCTATGGTGTTTCCTAAGAGGTCCGAACAGTGAAATTGCTCAAACCAAAAGAACTGTGCTTCCTACACACATGGCCATATCTAGTTCAATTCTGCTTAGGAACCTGACAAGAACAGTAGCTCCTCTTCAGTCCAATACACTGTACTTGCTGAGAACAGACTCCAGTGCTATTTGTCCTGTGTATGGCAATGGCAGCACAATAGTGACTATTCTTACCAGAAAACAACTCTTGCTCATAGGACCAGAAACTGCATGGGATTCAACTCCATTTAGGACTGGGAAACAAACGCTAGCTCTCCTTACAAGTAACACACTCTGCTTTTGAGAAAAGAGCACTCTTCTACTCTACTGTGTTACCTATGGGGTCCAGTGAGCTTGCTCAGAACAAAAGAACTGTGCTTCCTACACACACGGGCCATATCTAGTTCAACTCTGCTTAGGAAACTGACAAGAACAGTAGCTCCTATTCAGTCCAATACACTGCACTTGCTGGGAACAGACGCGAGTACTACTTGCACTGTGTATGGCAATGGGAGCACAATAGTAACTTTCCTTTCCAGAAAACAAGTCTTGCTCATAGGACCAGAAACTGCCTGTGATTGAACTCCATTTAGGACTGGGAAACAAACGCTAGCTCGCCTTACAAGAAACACACTCTGCTTTAGAGAAAAGAGCACTCTGCTACTGTACTGTGTTTCCTATGGGGTCCAAACAGTGAGCTTTCTCAGAACAAAAGAACTGTGCTTCCTACACGGGAAATATCTAGTTCAACTCTGCTTAGGAAACTGACAAGAACAGTAGATCCTATTCAGTCCAATACACTATACTTGCTGCGAACAGATGCGAGAGCTATTTGCACTGTGTATGGCATTTGGAGCGCAATAGTGACTCTTCTTACCAGAAAACAACTCTTGCTCGTAGGACCAAAAACTGCCTGTGACTCAACTCCATTTAGGACTGGGAAACAAACGCGAGCTCGCCTTACAAGAAACACACTCTGCTTTAGAGAAAAGAGCACTCTTCTACTCTACTGTGTTTCCTATGGCGTCCAAACAGTGAGCTTGCTCAGAACAAAAAAACTGTGCTTCCTACACACACGGCCATATCTAGTTCAAATCTGCTTAGGAACCTGACAAGAACAGTAGATCCTCTTCTGTCCAATACACTGTACTTGCTGGGAAAAGACGCCAATGCTATTTGTCCTGTGTATGGCAATGGCAGCGCAATAGTGACTCTTCTTACCAGAAAACAACTCTTGTTTGTAGGACCAGAAACTGCATGTGATTCAACTCCATATTGGACTGGGAAACAAACGCTAGCTCGCCTTACAAGAAACACACTCTGCTTTTGAGAAAAGAGCACTCTTCTACTATACTATGTTTCCTTAAGTCCAGAACAGTGAGCTTGCTCAGAAGAAAAGAACTGTGCTTCCTACACACACAGCCATATCTAGTTCAACTCTGCTTAGGAACCTGACAAGAACAGTAGATCCTCTTCAGTCCAATACACTGTGCATGCTGGGAACAGACGCGAGTGCTCTTTGCCCTGTGTATGACAATGGGAGCACAATAGTGACTCTTCTTAGCAGAAAACAACTCTTGCTCGTAGGACCAGAAACTGCATGTGATGCAACTCCATTTAGGACTGGGAAACAAACGCTAGCTCGCCTTACAAGAAACACACTCTGCTTTAGAGAAAAGAGCACTCTTCTACTCTACTGTGTTTCCTATGAGGTCCGAACAGTGAGCTTGCTCAGAACAAAAAAAAACGTGATTCCTACACACACCGTCACACCTAGTTCAATTCTGCTTAGGAACCTGACAAGAACAGTAGATCCTCTTCAGTCCAATACACTGTACTGCTGAGAACAGACAACAGTGCTATTTGTCCTGTGTATGGCAATGGCAGCGCAATAGTGACTCTTCTTACCATAAAACAACTCTTGCTCGTAGGACCAGAAACTGCATGTGATTCAACTCCATTTAGGACTGGGAAACAAACGCTAGCTCGCCTTACAAGAAACACACTCTGCTTTTGAGAAAAGAGCACTCTTCTACTCTACTGTGTTTCCTATGGGGTCCAAAGAGTGAGCTTGCTCAGAACAAAAGAACTGTGCTTCCTACACACACGGACCATCTCTAGTTCAACTCTGCTTAGGAAACTGACAAGAACAGTAGCTCCTCTTCAGTCCGATGCACTGTATTTGCTGGGAACAGACGTGAGTGCTATTTGCACTGTGTATGGCAATGGGAGCTCAATAGTTACTTTCCTTACCAGAAAACAACTCTTGCTCGTAAGACCAGAAACTGCATGGGATTCAACTCCATTTAGGACTGGGAAACAAACGCTAGCTCGCCTTACAATAAACACACTCTGCTTTAGAGAAAAGAGCAAAATTCCACTCTACTGTGTTTCCTATGGGGTCCGAACAGTGAGCTTGCTCAGAACAAAAGAACTGTGCTTCCTACACACACGGCCATATCTAGTTCAATTATGCTTAGGAACCTGACAAGAACAGTAGATCCTCTTCAGTCCAATATACTGTACTTGCTGGGAACAGACGCCAGTGGAATTTGTCCTGTGTATGGCAATGGCAGCGCAATAGTGACTCTTCTTACCATAAAACAACTCTTGCTCGTAGGACCAAAAACTGCCTGTGACAACTCCATTTAGGACTGGTAAACAAAGGCGAGCTCGCCTTACGAGAAACACACTCTGCTTTAGAGAAAAGAGCACTCTTCTACTCTACTGTGTTCCCTATGGGGTTCAAACGATGAGCTTGCTCAGAACAAAAAAACTGTGCTTCCTACACACACGGACCATATCTAGTTCAGCTCTGATTAGGAAACTGACAAGAACAGTAGCTCCTCTTCAGTCCAATACACTGTACTTGCTGGGAACAGACGCCAGTGCTATTTGTCCTGTGTAGGGCAATGGCAGCGCAATATTGACTCTTCTTACCAGAAAACAACTCTTGCTTGTAGGACCAGAAACTGCATGTGATTCAACTCCATTTAGGACTGGGAAACAAACGTTAGCTCACCTTTCAAGAAACACACTCTGCTTTTGAGAAAAGAGCACTCTTCTTCTCTACTGAATTTCCTATGGGGTCCAAACAGTGAGCTTGCTCAGAACAAAAGAACTGTGCTTCCTACACACACCGACCATCTCTAGTTCAACTCTGCTTAGGAAACTGACAAGAACAGTAGCTCCTCTTCAGGCCGATGCACTGTATTTGCTGGGAACAGACGTGAGTGCTATTTGCACTGTGTATGGCAATGGGAGCTCAATAGTTACTTTCCTTACCAGAAAACAACTCTTGCTCGTAAGACCAGAAACTGCATGGGATTCAACTCCATTTAGGACTGGGAAACAAACGCTAGCTCGCCTTACAATAAACACACTCTGCTTTAGAGAAAAGAGCAAAATTCAACTCTACTGTGTTTCCTATGGGGTCCGAACAGTGAGCTTGCTCAGAACAAAAGAACTGTGCTTCCTACACACACGGCCATATCTAGTTCAATTATGCTTAGGAACCTGACAAGAACAGTAGATCCTCTTCCGTCCAATGCACTGTACTTGCTGGGAAGAGACGCCAGTGCTATTTGTCCTGTGTATGGCAATGGCAGCACAATAGTGACTCTTCTTACCAGAAAACAACTCTTGCTTGTAGGACCAGAAACTGCATGTGATTCCACTCCATTTAGGACTGGGAAACAAACGCTAGCTTGCCTTACAAGAAATACACTCTGCTTTTGAGAAAAGAGCACTCTTCTACTCTACTGAGTTTCCTATAGGGCCAGAACAGTGAGCTTGCTCAGAACAAAAGAACTGTGCTTCCTACACACACGGCCATATCTAGTTCAACTCTGCTTAGGAACCTGACAAGAACAGTAGATCCTCTTCAGTCCAATACACTGTACATGCTGGGAACAGACGCGTGTGCTATTTGCCCTGTGTATGACAATGGGAGCACAATAGTTACTCTTCTTACCAGAACACAACTCTTGCACGTAGGACCAGAAAGTGCATGTGATTCTACTCCATTTAGGACTGTGAAACAAACGCTAACTTGCCTTACAAGAAACACACTCTGAGTTAGAGAAAAATGCACTCTTCTACTCTATTGTGTTTCCTAAGAGGTCCGAACAGTGAACTTGCTCAGAACAAAAGAACTGTGCTTCCTACACACACGGCCATATCTAGTTAAATTCTGCTTAGGAACCTGACAAGAACAGTAGATCCTCTTCAGTCCAATACACTGTACTTGCTGGGAAGAGACTCCAGTACTATTTGTCCTGTGTATGGCAATGGCAACGCAATATTGACTCTTCTTACCAGAAAACAACTCTTGCTCATAGGACCGGAAACTGCCTGTGATTGAACTCCATTTAGGACTAGGAAACAAACGCTAGCTCGCCTTACAAGAAACACACTCTGCTTTTGAGAAAAGAGCACTCTTCTACACTACTGTGTTTCTTATGAGGTCCGAACAGTGAGCTTGCTGAGAACAAAAAATCGAGCTTCCTACACACACCGCCACACCTAGTTCAATTCTGCGTAGGAACCTGACAAGAACAGTAGATCCTATTCAGTCCAATACAATGTACTGCTGGGATCAGACAACAGTGCTATTTGTCCTGTGTATGGCAATGGCAGTGCAATAGTGACTCTTCTTACCATAAAACAACTCTTGCTCGTAGGACCAGAAACTGCATGTGATTCAACTCCATTTAGGACTGGGAAACAAACGATAGCTCGCCTTACAAGAAACACACTCTGCTTTATTGAAAAGAGCACTCTTCTACTCTACTGTGTTTCCTATAGGGACAGAACAGTGAGCCTGCTCAGAACAAAAGAACTGTGCTTCCTACACACGGGCCATATCTAGTTCAACTCTGCTTAGGAAACTGACAAGAACAGTAGCTCCTCTTCAGTCCGATATGCTGTACTTCCTGGGATCAGAAACGAGTGCTATTTGCACGGTGTATGGCAATGGGAGCGCAATAAAGACTTTCCTTACCAAAAACAACTCTTGCTCGTAGGACAAAAAACTGCATGTGATTCAACTCCATTTAGGACTGGGAAACAAATGCTAGCTCGCCTTACATGAAACACACTCTGCTTTTGAGAAAAGAGCACTCTTCTACTCTATTGTCTTTCCTCTGGGGTCCGAACAGTGAGCTTGCTCAAAACAAAAGAACTGTGCTTCCTACACACACGGGCCATATCTAGTTCAACTCTGCTTAGGAAACTGACAAGAACAGTAGCTCCTCTTCAGTCCAATACACTGTACTTGCGGGGAACAGACGCGAGTGCTATTTGCACTGTGTATGGCTATTGGAGCACAATAGTGACTCGTCTTACCAGAAAACAACTCTTGCTCATAGGACAAAAAACTGCATGTGACTCAACTCCATTTATGACTGGGAACCATCGGTAGCTCGCCTTCCAAGAAACACACTCTGCTTTTGAGGAAAGAGCACTCTATACTCTACTGTGTTTCCTATGGGTTCTGAAGAGTGAGCTTGCTCAGAACAAAAAAACTGTGCTTCCTACACACACGGCCATATCTAATTCAAGTCTGCTTAGGAACCCTGACAAGAACAGTAGCTCCTATTCAGTCCGATACACTGTATTTGCTGGGAACAGACGCGAGTGCTATTTGCACTGTATATGACATTTGGAGCGCAACAGTGACTCTTCTTACCAGAAAACAACTCTTGCTCCTAGGACCAAAAACGGCATGTGACTCAACTCCATTTAGGACTGGGAAACAAACACGAGCTCGCCTTACAAGAAACACACTCTGCTTTTAAGAAAAGTGCCCTCTTCTATTCTACTGTGTTTCCTATAGGGCCAGAACAGTGAGCTTGCTCAGAACATAAGAACTGTGCTTCCTACACACACGGGCCATACCTAGTTCAACTCTGCTTAGGAAACTGACAAGAACAGTAGCTCCTCTTCAGTCTGATACACTGTACTTGCTGGGAACAGACGCATGTGCTATTTGCACTGTGTATGGCTAAGGGAGCGCAATAGTGACTTTCCTTACCAAAAAACAACTCTTGCTCGTAGGACCAGAAAAGGCATGTGATTCAACTCCATATAGGACTGGGAAACAAACGCTAGCTCCCCTTACAAGAAACACAATCTGCTTTTGAGAAAAGAGCACTCTTCTACTCTACTGTGTTTCCTATAGGGCCAGAACAGTGAGCTTGCTCAGAACAAAAGAACTGTGCTTCCTACACACACGGACAAATCTAGTTGAACTCTGCTTAGGAACTTGACAAGAACAGTAGATCCTCTTCAGTCCAATACACTGTACATGCTGGGAACAGACGCGTGTGCTATTTGCCCTGTGTATGACAATGGGAGCACAATAGTGACTCTTATTACCAGAAAACAACTCTTGCTCGTAGGACCAGAAACTGCATGTGATTCAACTCCACTTAGGACTGGGAAACAAACACTAACTTGCCTTACAAGAAACACACTCTGATTTAGAGAAAAAAGCACTCTTCTACTCTATTGTGTTTTCCTAAGTGGTCCGAACAGTGAACTTGCTCAGAACAAAAGAACTGTGCTTCCTACACACACGGCCATATCTAGTTCAATTCTGCTTAGGAACCTGACAAGAACAGTAGATCCTCTTCAGTCCAATACACTATACTGCTGGGAACAGACAACAGTGCTATTAGTCCTGTGTATGGCAATGGCAGCACAATAGTGACTCTTCTTACCATAAAACCACTCTTGCTCGTAGGAACAGAAACTGCATGTGATTACACTCCATTTAGGACTGGGAAACAAACGCTAGCTCGCCTTACAAGAAACACACTCTGCTTTAGAGAAAAGAGCACTCTTCTATTCTACTGTGTTTCCTATAGAGCCAGAACAGTGAGCTTGCTCAGAAGAAAAGAACTGTGCTTCCTACACTCGGGCCATATCTAGTTCAACTCTGCTTAGGAAACTGACAAGAACAGTAGCTCCTCTTCAGTCCAATACACTGTACTTGCTCGGAACAGACGCGAGTGCTATTTCCACTGTGTATGGCAATTGGAGCACAATAGTGTCTCGTCTTACTAGAAAACAACTCTTCCTCGTAGGACAAAAAACTGCATGTGACTCAACTCCATTTAGGACTGGGAAACAAACGCTAGCTCGACTTCCAAAAACACACTCTGCTTTTGAGAAAAGAGCACTCTTCTACTCTACTGTGTTTCCTATGTGTTCCGAACAGTGAGCTTGCTCAGAACAAAAAAACTGTGCTTCCTACACACACGGCCATATCTAGATCAAGTCTGCTTAAGAAACTGACAAGAACAGTAGCTCCTATTCAGTCCGATACACTGTACTTGCTGGGAACAGACGCGAGTGCTATTTGCACTGTATATGGCATTTGGAACGCAACAGTGACTCTTATTACCAGAAAACAACTCTTGCTCATAGGACCAAAAACTGCATGTGACTCAACTCCATTTAGGACTGGGAAACAAACGCGAGCTCGCCTTACAAGAAACACACTCTGCTTTAAGAAAAGTGCACTCTTCTACTCTACTGTGTTTCCTATAGAGCCAGAACAGTGAGCTTGCTCAGAACATAAGAACTGTGCTTCTAACACACACGGGCGATATCTAGTTCAACTCTGCTTAGGAAAGTGACAAGAACAGTAGCTCCTCTTCAGTCTGATACACTGTACTTGCTGGGAACAGACGCATGTGCTATTTGCACTGTGTATGGCAATGGGAGCGCAATAGTGACTTTCCTTACCAGAAAACAACTCTTGCTCATAGGACCAGAAACTGCATGTGATTCCACTCCATTTAGGACTGGGAAACAAACGCTAGCTCGCCTTACAAGAAACACACTCTTCTTTTGAGAATAGAGCACTCTTCTACTCTACTGTGTTTCCTATATGGCCAAAACAGTGAGCTTGCTCAGAACAAAAGAACTGTGCTTCCTACACACACGGCCATATCTAGTTCAACTCTGCTTAGGAACCTGACAAGAACAGTAGATCCTCTTCAGTCCAATACACTGTACATTCTGGGAACAGACGCGAGTGATATTTGCCCTGTGTATGACAATTGGAGCACAACAGTGACTCTTCTTAACAGAAAACAACTCTTGCTCGTAGGACCAGAAACTGCATGTGAGGCAACTCCATTTAGGACTGGGAAACAAACAATAGCTCGCCTTACAAGAAACACACTCTGATTTAGAGAAAAAAGCACTCTTCTACTCTATTGTGTTTCCTAAGAGGTCCGAACTGTGAACTTGCTCAAACCAAAAGAACTGTGCTTCCTACACACACGGCCATATCTAGTTCAATTCTGCTTAGGAACCTGACAAGAACAGTAGATCCTCTTCAGTCCAATACACTGTACTTGCTGAGAACAGACTCCAGTGCTATTTGTCCTGTGTATGGCAATGGCAGCACAATATTGACTATTCTTACCAGAAAACAACTCTTGCTCATAGGACCAGAAACTGCATGGGATTCAACTCCATTTAGGACTGGGAAACAAACGCTAGCTCTCATTACAAGTAACACACTCTGCTTTTGAGAAAAGAGCACTCTTCTACTCTACTGTGTTTCCTATGGGGTCCAAACAGTGAGCTTGCTCAGAACAAAAGAATTGTGATTCCTACACACACCGACTATATCTAGTTCAACTCTGCTTTGGAAACTGACAAGAACAGTAGCTCCTATTCAGTCCAATACACTACAATTGCTGGGAACAGACGCGAGTGCTATTTGCACTGTGTATGGCAATGGGAGCACAATAGTAACTTTCCTTACCAGAAAACAAGTCTTGCTCATAGGACCGGAAACTGCATGTGATTGAACTCCATTTAGGACTGGGAAACAAACGCTAGCTCGCCTTACAAGAAACACACTCTGCTTTAGAGAAAAGAGCACTCTGCTACTCTACTGTGTTTCCTATGGGGTCCAAACAGTGAGCTTGCTCAGAACAAAAGAACTGTGCTTCCTACACGGGAAATATCTAGCTCAACTCTGCTTAGGAAACTGACAAGAACAGTAGCTACTATTCAGTCCAATACACTATACTTGCTGGGAACAGATGCGAGAGCTATTTGCACTGTGTATGGCATGTGGAGCGCAATAGTGACTCTTCTTACCAGAAAACAACTCTTGCTCGTAGGACCAAAAACTGCCTGTGACTCAACTCCATTTAGGACTGGGAAACAAACGCGAGCTCGCCTTACAGTAAACACACTCTGCTTTAGAGAAAAGAGCACTCTTCTACTATACTATGTTTCCTATAGGGCCAGAACAGTGAGCTTGCTCAGAACAAAAGAACTGTGCTTCCCACACACACAGCCATATCTAGTTCAACTCTGCTTAGGAACCTGACAAGAACAGTAGATCCTCTTCAGTCCAATACACTGTGCATGCTGGGAACAGACGCGAGTGCTCTTTGCCCTGTGTATGACAATGGGAGCACAATAGTGACTCTTCTTAGCAGAAAACAACTCTTGCTCGTAGGACCAGAAACTGCATGTGATGCAACTCCATTTAGGACTGGGAAACAAATGCTAGCTTGCCTTATAAGAAACACACTCTGATTTAGAGAAAAAAGCACTCTTCTACTCTATTGTGTTTCCTAAGAGGTCCGAACAGTGAACTTGCTCAAACCAAAAGAACTGTGCTTCCTACACACACGGCCATATCTAGTTCAATTCTGCTTAGGAACCTGACAAGAATAGTAGCTCCTCTTCAGTCCAATACACTGTACTTGCTGGGAACAGACTCCAGTGCTATTTGTCCTGTGTATGGCAATGGCAGCGCAATATTTACTATTCTTACCATAAAACAACTCTTGACAATAGGACCAGAAACTGCATGGGATTCAACTCCATTTAGGACTGGGAAACAAACGCTAGCTCGCCTTACAAGAAACACACTCTGCTTTTGAGAAAAGAGCACTCTTCTACTCTACTGTGTTTCCTATGGGGTCCAAACAGTTAGCTTGCTCAGAACAAAAGAACTGTGCTTCCTACACACACCGACCATATCTATTTCAACTCTGCTTAGGAAACTGACAAGAACAGTAGCTGCTATTTAGTCCAATACACTGTACTTGCTGGGAACAGACGCGAGTGCTATTTGCACTGTGTATGGCAATGGGAGCACAATAGTAACTTCCTTACCAGAAAAAAACTCTTGCTCATAGGACCGGAAACTGCCTGTGATTGAACTCCAATTAGGGCTAGGAAATAAACACTAGCTCGCCTTACAAGAAACACACTCTGCTTTAGAGAAAAGAGCACTCTTCTACTCTACTGTGTTTCCTATGAGGTCCAAACAGTGAGCTTGCTCAGAACAAAAAAAACGTGATTCCTACACACACCGTCACAACTAGTTCAATTCTGCTTAGGAACCTGACAAGAACAGTAGATCCTCTTCAGTACAATACACTGTACTGCTGAGAACAGACAACAGTGCTATTTGTCCTGTGTATTTCAATGGCAGCGCAACAGTGACTCTTCTTACCATAAAACAACTCTTGCTCGTAGGACCAGAAACTGCATGTGATTCAACTCCATTTAGGACTGGGAAACAAACGCTAGCTCGCCTTACAAGAAACACACTCTGCTTTTGAGAAAAGAGCACTCTTCTACTCTACTGTGTTTCCAATGGGGTCCAAAGAGTGAGCTTGCTCAGAAAAAAAGAACTGTGCTTCCTACACACACGGATCATATCTAGTTCAGCTATGTTTAGGAAACTGACAAGAACAGTAGCTCCTCTTCAGTCCAATACACTGTACTTGCTGGGAACAGACGCCAGTGCTATTTGTCCTGTGTAGGGCAATGGCAGCGCAATATTGACTCTTCTTACCAGAAAACAACTCTTGCTCGTAGGACCAGAAACTGCATGTGATTCAACTCCATTTAGGACTGGGAAACAAACGTTAGCTCGCCTTGCAAGAAACACACTCTGCTTTTGAGAAAAGAGCACTCTTCTACTCTACTGAGTTTCCTATGGGGTCCAAACAGTGAGCTTGCTCAGAACAAAAGAACTGTGCTTCCTACACACACCGACCATCTCTAGTTCAACTCTGCTTAGGAAACTGACAAGAACAGTAGCTCCTCTTCAGGCCGATGCACTGTATTTGCTGGGAACAGACGTGAGTGCTATTTGCACTGTGTATGGCAATGGGAGCTCAATAGTTACTTTCCTTACCAGAAAACAACTCTTGCTCGTAAGACCAGAAACTGCATGGGATTCAACTCCATTTAGGACTGGGAAACAAACGTTAGCTCGCCTTACAATAAACACACTCTGCTTTTGAGAAAAGAGCAAAATTCAACTCTACTGTGTTTCCTATGGGGTCCGAACAGTGAGCTTGCTCAGAACAAAAGGACTGTGCTTCCTACACACACGGCCATATCTAGTTCAATTATGCTTAGGAACCTGACAAGAACAGTAGCTCCTCTTCAGTCCAATACACTGTACTTGCTGGGAACAGACGCCAGTGGAATTTGTCCTGTGCATGGCAATGGCAGCGCAATAGTGACTCTTCTTACCACAAAACAACTCTTGCTCATAGGACCAAAAACTGCCTGTGACAACTCCATTTAGGACTGGTAAACAAAGGCAAGCTCGCCTTACAAGAAACACACTCTGCTTTTGAGAAAAGAGCACTCTTCTACACTACTGTGTTTCCTATGAGGTCCGAACAGTGAGCTTGCTGAGAACAAAAAATCGAGCTTCCTACACACACCGCCACACCTAGTTCAATTCTGCTTAGGAACCTGACAAGAACAGTAGATCCTCTTCAGTCCAATACAATGTACTGCTGGGAACAGACAACATTGAAATTTGTCCTGTGTATGGCAATGGCAGTGCAATAGTGACTCTTCTTACCATAAAACATCTATTGCTCGTAGCACCAGAAACTGCATGTGATTCAACTCCATTTAGGACTGGGAAACAAACGCTAGCTCGCCTTACAAGAAACACACTCTGCTTTATTGAAAAGAGCACTCTTCTACTCTACTGTGTTTCCTATAGGGACAGAACAGTGAGCTTGCTCAGAACAAAAGAACTGTGCTTTCTACACACGGGCCATATCTAGTTCAACTCTGCTTAGGAAACTGACAAGAACAGTAGCTCCTCTTCAGTCCGATATGCAGTATTTCCTGGGAACAGAAACGAGAGCTATTTGCACTGTGTATGGCAATGGGAGCGCAATAGAGACTTTCCTTACCAGAAAACAACTCTTGCTCTAGGACCAGAAACTGCATGTGATTCAACTCAATTTAGGACTGGGAAACAAATGCTAGCTCGCCTTACATAAAACACACTCTGCTTTTGAGAAAAGAGCACTCTTCTACTCTATTGTCTTTCCTATGGTGTCCGAACAGTGAGCTTGCTCAAAACAAAAGAACTGTGCTTCCTACACACACAGGCAATATCTAGTTCAACTCTGCTTAGGAAACTGACAAGAACAGTAGCTCCTCTTCAGTCCAATACACTGTACTTGTGGGGAACAGACGCGAGTGCTATTTGCACTGTGTATGGCTATTGGAGCACAATAGTGACTCGTCTTACAAGAAAACAACTCTTGCTTGTAGGACAAAAAACTGCATGTGACTCAACTCCATTTATGACTGGGAACCATCGCTAGCTCGCCTTCCAAGAAACATACTCTGCTTTTGAGGAAAGAGCACTCTATCCTCTACTGTGTTTCCTATGGGTTCCGAACAGTGAGCTTGCTCAGAACAAAAAAACTGTGATTCCTACACACACGGCCATATCTAGTTCAAGTCTGCTTAGGAACCTGACAAGAACAGTAGATCCTCTTCCATCCAATACACTGTACTTGCTGGAAAAAGACACCAGTGTTATTTGTCCTGTGTATGGCAATGGCAACTCAATAGTGACTCTTCTTACTAGAAAACAACTCTTGCTTGTAGGACCAGAAACTGCATGTGATTCAACTCCATTTAGGACTGGGAAACAAACGCTAGCTCGCCTTACAAGAAACACACTCTGCTTTAGAGAAAAGAGCACTCTTCTACTCTACTGTGTTTCCTATGGTGTCCAAACAGTGAGCTTGCTCAGAACAAAAGAACTGTGCTTCCTACACACAAGAGCCATATCTAGTTCAATTCTGCTTAGGAAACTGACAAGAACAGTAGCTCCTCTTCAGTCCAATACACTGTACATGCTGGGAACAGACGCGAGTGCTATTTGCACTGTGTATGTCAATGGGAGCACAATAGTGACTTTCCTTACCAGAAAACAACTCTTGCTCGTAGGACCAGAAACTGTATGTGATTCACCTCCATTTAGGACTGGGAAACAAATGGTAGCTCGCCTTACAAGAAATACAATCTGCTTTTGAGAAAAGAGCACTCTTCTACTCTACTGTGTTTCCTATGGCGTCCAAACAGTGAGCTTGCTCAGAACAAAAAAACTGTGCTTCCTACACACACGGCCATATCTAGTTCAATTCTGCTTATAAAACTGACAAGAACAGTAGATCCTCTTCAGTCCAATACACTGTACTTGCTGGGAAGAGACTCCAGTACTATTTGTCCTGTGTATGGCAATGGCAACGCAATATTGACTCTTCTTACCAGAAAACAACTCTTGCTCATAGGACCGGAAACTGCCTGTGATTGAACTCCATTTAGGACTAGGAAACAAACGCTAGCTTGCCTTACAAGAAACACACTCTGCTTTTGAGAAAAGAGCACTCTTCTACACTACTGTGTTTCTTATGAGGTCCGAACAGTGAGCTTGCTGAGAACAAAAAATCGAGCTTCCTACACACACACTCTGCTTTATTGAAAAGAGCACTCTTCTACTCTACTGTGTTTCCTATAGGGACAGAACAGTGAGCCTGCTCAGAACAAAAGAACTGTGCTTCCTACACACGGGCCATATCTAGTTCAACTCTGCTTAGGAAACTGACAAGAACAGTAGCTCCTCTTCAGTCCGATATGCTGTACTTCCTGGGATCAGAAACGAGTGCTATTTGCACGGTGTATGGCAATGGGAGCGCAATAAAGACTTTCCTTACCAAAAACAACTCTTGCTCGTAGGACAAAAAACTGCATGTGATTCAACTCCATTTAGGACTGGGAAACAAATGCTAGCTCGCCTTACATGAAACACACTCTGCTTTTGAGAAAAGAGCACTCTTCTACTCTATTGTCTTTCCTCTGGGGTCCGAACAGTGAGCTTGCTCAAAACAAAAGAACTGTGCTTCCTACACACACGGGCCATATCTAGTTCAACTCTGCTTAGGAAACTGACAAGAACAGTAGCTCCTCTTCAGTCCAATGCACTGTACTTGTGGGGAACAGACGCGAGTGCTATTTGCACTGTGTATGGCTATTGGAGCACAATAGTGACTCGTCTTACCAGAAAACAACTCTTGCTCATAGGACAAAAAACTGCATGTGACTCAACTCCATTTATGACTGGGAACCATCGGTAGCTCGCCTTCCAAGAAACACACTCTGCTTTTGAGGAAAGAGCACTCTATACTCTACTGTGTTTCCTATGGGTTCTGAACAGTGAGCTTGCTCAGAACAAAAAAACTGTGCTTCCTACACACACGGCCATATCTAGTTCAAGTCTGCTTAGGAACCTGACAAGAACAGTAGCTCCTATTCAGTCCGATACACTGTATTTGCTGGGAACAGACGCGAGTGCTATTTGCACTGTATATGACATTTGGAGCGCAACAGTGACTCTTCTTACCAGAAAACAACTCTTGCTCCTAGGACCAAAAACTGCATGTGACTCAACTCCATTTAGGACTGGGAAACAAACACGAGCTCGCCTTACAAGAAACACACTCTGCTTTTAAGAAAAGTGCCCTCTTCTATTCTACTGTGTTTCCTATAGGGCCAGAACAGTGAGCTTGCTCAGAACATAAGAACTGTGCTTCCTACACACACGGGCCATACCTAGTTCAACTCTGCTTAGGAAACTGACAAGAACAGTAGCTCCTCTTCAGTCTGATACACTGTACTTGCTGGGAACAGACGCATGTGCTATTTGCACTGTGTATGGCAAAGGGAGCGCAATAGTGACTTTCCTTACCAAAAAACAACTCTTGCTCGTAGGACCAGAAAAGGCATGTGATTCAACTCCATATAGGACTGGGAAACAAACGCTAGCTCCCCTTACAAGAAACACAATCTGCTTTTGAGAAAAGAGCACTCTTCTACTCTACTGTGTTTCCTATAGGGCCAGAACAGTGAGCTTGCTCAGAACAAAAGAACTGTGCTTCCTACACACACGGACAAATCTAGTTGAACTCTGCTTAGGAACTTGACAAGAACAGTAGATCCTCTTCAGTCCAATACACTGTACATGCTGGGAACAGACGCATGTGCTATTTGCCCTGTGTATGACAATGGGAGCACAATAGTGACTCTTATTACCAGAAAACAACTCTTGCTCGTAGGACCAGAAACTGCATGTGATTCAACTCCACTTAGGACTGGGAAACAAACACTAACTTGCCTTACAAGAAACACACTCTGATTTAGAGAAAAAAGCACTCTTCTACTCTATTGTGTTTCCTAAGTGGTCCGAACAGTGAACTTGCTCAGAACAAAAGAACTGTGCTTCCTACACACACGGCCATATCTAGTTCAATTCTGCTTAGGAACCTGACAAGAACAGTAGATCCTCTTCAGTCCAATACACTATACTGCTGGGAACAGACAACAGTGCTATTAGTCCTGTGTATGGCAATGGCAGCACAATAGTGACTCTTCTTACCATAAAACCACTCTTGCTCGTAGGAACAGAAACTGCATGTGATTACACTCCATTTAGGACTGGGAAACAAACGCTAGCTCGCCTTACAAGAAACACACTCTGCTTTAGAGAAAAGAGCACTCTTCTATTCTACTGTGTTTCCTATAGAGCCAGAACAGTGAGCTTGCTCAGAAGAAAAGAACTGTGCTTCCTACACTCGGGCCATATCTAGTTCAACTCTGCTTAGGAAACTGACAAGAACAGTAGCTCCTCTTCAGTCCAATACACTGTACTTGCTCGGAACAGACGCGAGTGCTATTTCCACTGTGTATGGCAATTGGAGCACAATAGTGTCTCGTCTTACTAGAAAACAACTCTTCCTCGTAGGACAAAAAACTGCATGTGACTCAACTCCATTTAGGACTGGGAAACAAACGCTAGCTCGACTTCCAAAAACACACTCTGCTTTTGAGAAAAGAGCACTCTTCTACTCTACTGTGTTTCCTATGTGTTCCGAACAGTGAGCTTGCTCAGAACAAAAAAACTGTGCTTCCTACACACACGGCCATATCTAGATCAAGTCTGCTTAAGAAACTGACAAGAACAGTAGCTCCTATTCAGTCCGATACACTGTACTTGCTGGGAACAGACGCGAGTGCTATTTGCACTGTATATGGCATTTGGAACGCAACAGTGACTCTTATTACCAGAAAACAACTCTTGCTCATAGGACCAAAAACTGCATGTGACTCAACTCCATTTAGGACTGGGAAACAAACGCGAGCTCGCCTTACAAGAAACACACTCTGCTTTTAAGAAAAGTGCACTCTTCTACTCTACTGTGTTTCCTATAGAGCCAGAACAGTGAGCTTGCTAAGAACATAAGAACTGTGCTTCTAACACACACGGGCGATATCTAGTTCAACTCTGCTTAGGAAAGTGACAAGAACAGTAGCTCCTCTTCAGTCTGATACACTGTACTTGCTGGGAACAGACGCATGTGCTATTTGCACTGTGTATGGCAATGGGAGCGCAATAGTGACTTTCCTTACCAGAAAACAACTCTTGCTCATAGGACCAGAAACTGCATGTGATTCCACTCCATTTAGGACTGGGAAACAAACGTTAGCTCGCCTTACAAGAAACACACTCTTCTTTTGAGAAAAGAGCACTCTTCTACTCTACTGTGTTTCCTATAGGGCCAAAACAGTGAGCTTGCTCAGAACAAAAGAACTGTGCTTCCTACACACACGGCCATATCTAGTTCAACTCTGCTTAGGAACCTGACAAGAACAGTAGATCCTCTTCAGTCCAATACACTGTACATGCTGGGAACAGACGCGAGTGATATTTGCCCTGTGTTTGACAATTGGAGCACAACAGTGACTCTTCTTAACAGAAAACAACTCTTGCTCGTAGGACCAGAAACTGTATGTGAGGCAACTCCATTTAGGACTGGGAAACAAACAATAGCTCGCCTTACAAGAAACACACTCTGATTTAGAGAAAAAAGCACTCTTCTACTCTATTGTGTTTCCTAAGAGGTCCGAACTGTGAACTTGCTCAAACCAAAAGAACTGTGCTTCCTACACACACGGCCATATCTAGTTCAATTCTGCTTAGGAACCTGACAAGAACAGTAGATCCTCTTCAGTCCAATACACTGTACTTGCTGAGAACAGACTCCAGTGCTATTTGTCCTGTGTATGGCAATGGCAGCACAATATTGACTATTCTTACCAGAAAACAACTCTTGCTCATAGGACCAGAAACTGCATGGGATTCAACTCCATTTAGGACTGGGAAACAAACGCTAGCTCTCATTACAAGTAACACACTCTGCTTTTGAGAAAGGAGCACTCTTCTACTCTACTGTGTTTCCTATGGGGTCCAAACAGTGAGCTTGCTCAGAACAAAAGAATTGTGATTCCTACACACACCGACTATATCTAGTTCAACTCTGCTTTGGAAACTGACAAGAACAGTAGCTCCTATTCAGTCCAATACACTACAATTGCTGGGAACAGACGCGAGTGCTATTTGCACTGTGTATGGCAATGGGAGCACAATAGTAACTTTCCTTACCAGAAAACAAGTCTTGCTCATAGGACCGGAAACTGCATGTGATTGAACTCCATTTAGGACTGGGAAACAAACGCTAGCTCGCCTTACAAGAAACACACTCTGCTTTAGAGAAAAGAGCACTCTGCTACTCTACTGTGTTTCCTATGGGGTCCAAACAGTGAGCTTGCTCAGAACAAAAGAACTGTGCTTCCTACACGGGAAATATCTAGCTCAACTCTGCTTAGGAAACTGACAAGAACAGTAGCTACTATTCAGTCCAATACACTATACTTGCTGGGAACAGATGCGAGAGCTATTTGCACTGTGTATGGCATTTGGAGCACAATAGTGACGCTTCTTACCAGAAAACAACTCTTGCTCGTAGGACCAAAAACTGCCTGTGACTCAACTCCCTTTAGGACTGGGAAACAAACGCGAGCTCGCCTTACAGTAAACACACTCTGCTTTAGGGAAAAGAGCACTCTTCTACTATACTATGTTTCCTATAGGGCCAGAACAGTGAGCTTGCTCAGAACAAAAGAACTGTGCTTCCCACACACACAGCCATATCTAGTTCAACTCTGCTTAGGAACCTGACAAGAACAGTAGATCCTCTTCAGTCCAATACACTGTGCATGCTGGAAACAGACGCGAGTGCTCTTTGCCCTGTGTATGACAATGGGAGCACAATAGTGACTCTTCTTAGCAGAAAACAACTCTTGCTCGTAGGACCAGAAACTGCATGTGATGCAACTCCATTTAGGACTGGGAAACAAATGCTAGCTTGCCTTACAAGAAACACACTCTGATTTAGAGAAAAAAGCACTCTTCTACTCTATTGTGTTTCCTAAGATGTCCGAACAGTGAACTTGCTCAAACCAAAAGAACTGTGCTTCCTACACACACGGCCATATCTAGTTCAATTCTGCTTAGGAACCTGACAAGAACAGTAGCTCCTCTTCAGTCCAATACACTGTACTTGCTGGGAACAGACTCCAGTGCTATTTGTCCTGTGTATGGCAATGGCAGCGCAATATTTACTATTCTTACCATAAAACAACTCTTGACAATAGGACCAGAAACTGCATGGGATTCAACTCCATTTAGGACTGGGAAACAAACGCTAGCTCGCCTTACAAGAAACACACTCTGCTTTTGAGAAAAGAGCACTCTTCTACTCTACTGTGTTTCCTATGGGGTCCAAACAGTTAGCTTGCTCAGAACAAAAGAACTGTGCTTCCTACACACACCGACCATATCTAGTTCAACTCTGCTTAGGAAACTGACAAGAACAGTAGCTGCTATTTAGTCCAATACACTGTACTTGCTGGGAACAGACGCGAGTGCTATTTGCACTGTGTATGGCAATGGGAGCACAATAGTAACTTCCTTACCAGAAAAAAACTCTTGCTCATAGGACCGGAAACTGCCTGTGATTGAACTCCAATTAGGGCTAGGAAACAAACACTAGCTCGCCTTACAAGAAACACACTCTGCTTTAGAGAAAAGAGCACTCTTCTACTCTACTGTGTTTCCTATGAGGTCCAAACAGTGAGCTTGCTCAGAACAAAAAAAACGTGATTCCTACACACACCGCCACAACTAGTTCAATTCTGCTTAGGAACCTGACAAGAACAGTAGATCCTCTTCAGTACAATACACTGTACTGCTGAGAACAGACAACAGTGCTATTTGTCCTGTGTATGGCAATGGCAGCGCAACAGTGACTCTTCTTACCATAAAACAACTCTTGCTCGTAGGACCAGAAACTGCATGTGATTCAACTCCATTTAGGACTGGGAAACAAACGCTAGCTCGCCTTACAAGAAACACACTCTGCTTTTGAGAAAAGAGCACTCTTCTACTCTACTGTGTTTCCAATGGGGTCCAAAGAGTGAGCTTGCTCAGAAAAAAAGAACTGTGCTTCCTACACACACGGATCATATCTAGTTCAGCTATGCTTAGGAAACTGACAAGAACAGTAGCTCCTCTTCAGTCCAATACACTGTACTTGCTGGGAACAGACGCCAGTGCTATTTGTCCTGTGTAGGGCAATGGCAGCGCAATATTGACTCTTCTTACCAGAAAACAACTCTTGCTCGTAGGACCAGAAACTGCATGTGATTCAACTCCATTTAGGACTGGGAAACAAACGTTAGCTCGCCTTGCAAGAAACACACTCTGCTTTTGAGAAAAGAGCACTCTTCTACTCTACTGAGTTTCCTATGGGGTCCAAACAGTGAGCTTGCTCAGAACAAAAGAACTGTGCTTCCTACACACACCGACCATCTCTAGTTCAACTCTGCTTAGGAAACTGACAAGAACAGTAGCTCCTCTTCAGGCCGATGCACTGTATTTGCTGGGAACAGACGTGAGTGCTATTTGCACTGTGTATGGCAATGGGAGCTCAATAGTTACTTTCCTTACCAGAAAACAACTCTTGCTCGTAAGACCAGAAACTGCATGGGATTCAACTCCATTTAGGACTGGGAAACAAACGTTAGCTCGCCTTACAATAAACACACTCTGCTTTTGAGAAAAGAGCAAAATTCAACTCTACTGTGTTTCCTATGGGGTCCGAACAGTGAGCTTGCTCAGAACAAAAGGACTGTGCTTCCTACACACACGGCCATATCTAGTTCAATTATGCTTAGGAACCTGACAAGAACAGTAGATCCTCTTCAGTCCAATACACTGTACTTGCTGGGAACAGACGCCAGTGGAATTTGTCCTGTGCATGGCAATGGCAGCGCAATAGTGACTCTTCTTACCTTAAAACAACTCTTGCTCATAGGACCAAAAACTGCCTGTGACAACTCCATTTAGGACTGGTAAACAAAGGCAAGCTCGCCTTACAAGAAACACACTCTGCTTTTGAGAAAAGAGCACTCTTCTACACTACTGTGTTTCCTATGAGGTCCGAACAGTGAGCTTGCTGAGAACAAAAAATCGAGCTTCCTACACACACCGCCACACCTAGTTCAATTCTGCTTAGGAACCTGACAAGAACAGTAGATCCTCTTCAGTCCAATACAATGTACTGCTGGGAACAGACAACAGTGAAATTTGTCCTGTGTATGGCAATGGCAGTGCAATAGTGACTCTTCTTACCATAAAACATCTATTGCTCGTAGCACCAGAAACTGCATGTGATTCAACTCCATTTAGGACTGGGAAACAAACGCTAGCTCGCCTTACAAGAAACACACTCTGCTTTATTGAAAAGAGCACTCTTCTACTCTACTGTGTTTCCTATAGGGACAGAACAGTGAGCTTGCTCAGAACAAAAGAACTGTGCTTTCTACACACGGGCCATATCTAGTTCAACTCTGCTTAGGAAACTGACAAGAACAGTAGCTCCTCTTCAGTCCGATATGCAGTATTTCCTGGGATCAGAAACGAGAGCTATTTGCACTGTGTATGGCAATGGGAGCGCAATAGAGACTTTCCTTACCAGAAAACAACTCTTGCTCTAGGACCAGAAACTGCATGTGATTCAACTCAATTTAGGACTGGGAAACAAATGCTAGCTCGCCTTACATAAAACACACTCTGCTTTTGAGAAAAGAGCACTCTTCTACTCTATTGTCTTTCCTATGGTGTCCGAACAGTGAGCTTGCTCAAAACAAAAGAACTGTGCTTCCTACACACACGGGCAATATCTAGTTCAACTCTGCTTAGGAAACTGACAAGAACAGTAGCTCCTCTTCAGTCCAATACACTGTACTTGTGGGGAACAGACGCGAGTGCTATTTGCACTGTGTATGGCTATTGGAGCACAATAGTGACTCGTCTTACCAGAAAACAACTCTTGCTTGTAGGACAAAAAACTGCATGTGACTCAACTCCATTTATGACTGGAAACCATCGCTAGCTCGCCTTCCAAGAAACATACTCTGCTTTTGAGGAAAGAGCACTCTATCCTCTACTGTGTTTCCTATGGTTTCTGAACAGTGAGCTTGCTCAGAACAAAAAAACTGTGATTCCTACACACACGGCCATATCTAGTTCAAGTCTGCTTAGGAACCTGACAAGAACAGTAGATCCTCTTCCATCCAATACACTGTACTTGCTGGAAAAAGACACCAGTGTTATTTGTCCTGTGTATGGCAATGGCAGCTCAATAGTGACTCTTCTTACTAGAAAACAACTCTTGCTTGTAGGACCAGAAACTGCATGTGATTCAACTCCATTTAGGACTGGGAAACAAACGCTAGCTCGCCTTACAAGAAACACACTCTGCTTTAGAGAAAAGAGCACTCTTCTACTCTACTGTGTTTCCTATGGTGTCCAAACAGTGAGCTTGCTCAGAACAAAAGAACTGTGCTTCCTACACACAAGAGCCATATCTAGTTCAATTCTGCTTAGGAAACTGACAAGAACAGTAGCTCCTCTTCAGTCCAATACACTGTACATGCTGGGAACAGACGCGAGTGCTATTTGCACTGTGTATGTCAATGGGAGCACAATAGTGACTTTCCTTACCAGAAAACAACTCTTGCTCGTAGGACCAGAAACTGTATGTGATTCACCTCCATTTAGGACTGGGAAACAAATGGTAGCTCGCCTTACAAGAAATACAATCTGCTTTAGAGAAAAGAGCACTCTTCTACTCTACTGTGTTTCCTATGGCGTCCAAACAGTGAGCTTGCTCAGAACAAAAAAACTGTGCTTCCTACACACACGGCCATATCTAGTTCAATTCTGCTTATAAAACTGACAAGAACAGTAGATCCTCTTCAGTCCAATACACTCTACTTCCTGGGAACAGACGCCAGTGCTATTTGTCCTGTGTATGGCAATGACAGCGCAATAGTGACTCTTCTTACCAGAAACAACTCTTGCTCCTAGGACCAGAAACTGCATGGGATTCAACTCCATTTAGGACTGGGAAACAAACACTAGCTCGCCTTACAAGAAACACACTCTGCTTTTGAGAAAAGAGCCCTCTTTTACTCTAAAGTGTTTCCTGTAGGGCCAGAACAGTGAGCTTGCTCAGAACAAAAGAACTGTGCTTCCAACAAACACGGCCATATCTAGTTCAATTCTGAATAGGAACCTGACAAGTACAGTAGATCCTCTTCAGTCCAATACACTGTACTTGCTGGGAACAGACGGCAGTGCTATTTGTCCTGTGTATGGCAATGGCAGCGCAATAGTGACTCTTCTTACCATAAAAAACTCTTGCTCGTAGCACGAGAAACTGCATGTGATTCAACTGCATTTAGGACTGGGAAACAAACGCTAGCTCGCCTTACAAGAAACACACTCTGCTTTAGAGAAAAGAGCACTCTTCTACTCTACTGTGTTTCCTATAGGGCCAGAACAGTGAGCTTGCTCAGAACAAAAAAACTGTGCTTCCTACACACACGGCCATATCTAGTTCAACTCTGCTTAGGAAACTGACAAAAACAGTTGCTCCTCTTCAGTCCGGTACACTGTACTAGCTGGGAACACACTTGAGTGCTATTTGCACTGTGTATGGCAATGGGAGTGCCATAGTGACTTTCCTTACCAGAAAACAACTCTTGCTCGTAGGAACAGAAACTGCATGGGATTCAACTCCATTTAGGACTGGGAAACAAATGTTAGCTCGCCTTACAAGAAACACACTCTGCTTTTGAGAAAAGAGCACTCATCTACTCTTCTGTGTTTCCTATGGGGTCCAAACAGTGAGCTTGCTCAGAACAGAAAACTGTGCTTCCCACACACGGACCATATCTAGTTCAACTCTGCTTATGAAACTGACAAGAACAGTAGCTCCTCTTCAGTCCGATACACTGTAATTGCTGGGAACAGACGCGAGTGCTATTTGCACTGTGTATGGCAATGGGAGCACAATAGTGACTTCCCTTACCAGAAAACAACTCTTGCTCATAGGACCAGAAAATGCATGTGATTCAACTCCATTTAGTACTGGAAAACAAACGCAAGCTCGCCTTACAAGAAACACACTCTGCTTTAGAGAAAAGAGCACTCTTCTACTCTACTGTGTTTCCTATAGGGCCAGAAGAATGAGCTTGCTCAGAACAAAAGAACTGTGCTTCCTACACACGGCCTTATCTAGTTCAACTCTGCTTAGGAACCTGACAAGAACAGTAGATCCTCTTCAGTCCAATACACTGTACATGCTGGGAATAGACGCCAGCGCTATTTGCCCTGTGTATGACAATGGGAGCACAATAGTGACTCTTCTTACCAGAAAACAACTCTTGCTCATAGGACCAGAAACTGCATGTGATTCAACTCCATTTAGGACTGGGAAACAAACGATAGCTCGTTTTACAAGAAACACACTCTGCTTTTGAGAAAAGAGCACTCTTCTACCCTACTGAGTTTCCTATGTGGTCCGAACAGTGAACTTGCTCAGAACAAAAGAACTGTGCTTCCTACACACACGGGCCATATCTAGTTCAACTCTGCTTAAAAAACTGACAAGAACAGTAGATCGTCTTCAGTCCAATACACTGTACTTGCTGGGAACAGATGCAAGTGCTATTTGCACTGTGTATGGCTATGAGAGTGCAATAGTGACTCTTCTTACCAGAAAAAAACTCTTGCTCGTAGGACCAAAAACTGCATGTATCTCAACTTCATTTAGGACTGGGAAAGAAATGCGAGCTCGCCTTACAAGAAAAACTCTGTGATTTTGAAAAAGAGCATTCTTCTACTATACTGTGTTTCCTATAGGGCCAGATGAGTCAGCTTCCTCAGAACAAAAGAACTGTGCTTCCTGCACACAGGGGCCATATCAATTCAATTCTGCTTAGGAAACTGACAAGAACAGTAGATCCTCTTCAGCCCAATACACTGTACATGCTGGGAACAGACGCCAGTACTATTTGCCCTGTGTATGACAATGGGAGCACAATAGTGACTCTTCTTACCAGAAAACAACTCTTGTTCCTAGGACCAGAAACTGCATGTGACTCAACTCCATTTAGGACTGGGAAACAAACGCTAGCTCGCCTTACAAGAAATACACTCTGCTTTTGAGAAAGGAGCACTCTTCTACTCTACTCTCTTTCCTGTAGAGCCAGAACAGTGAGCTTGCTCAGAACAAAAGAACTGTGCTTCCTACACACAGGGCCATATCTAGTTCAATTCTGTTTAGGAACCTGACAAGAACAGTACATCCCATTCAGTCCAATACACTGTACTTGCTGGGAACAGACGCCAGTGCTATTTGTCCTGTGTATGGCAATGGCAGCGCAATAGTGACTATTCTTACCATAAAACAACTATTGCACATAGGACAAGAAACTGCATGTGATTCAACTCCATTTAGGCCTGGGAAACAAATGCTAGCTCGCCTTACAAGAAACACACTCTGCTTTTGAGAAAAGAGCACTCTTCTACTCTATTGTGTTTCCTACGGGGTCCAAACAGTGAGCTTGCTCAGAACAGAAAACTGTGCTTCCTACACACGGACCATATCTAGTTCAACTCTGCTTAGGAAACCGACAAGAACAGTAGCTCCTCTTCAGTCCGATACACTGTAATTGCTGGGAACAGACGCCAGTGCTATTTGCACTGTGTATGGCATTGGGAGCACAATAGTGACTTTCCTTACCAGAAAACAACTCTTGCTCGTAGGACCAGAAACTGCATGTGATTCAACTCCATTTAGGACTGGGAAACAAACACTAGCTCTCCTTACAAGAAACACACCCTGCTTTTGAGAAAAGAGCACTCTTCTACTCTACTGTGTTTCCTATGTGGTCAAAACAGTGAGCTTGCTCAGAACAAAAGAACTGGGCTTCCTACACACACGTGCCATATCTCGTTCAACTCTGCTTAGGAAACTGACAACAACAGTAGCTACTCTTCAGTCCGATACACTGTACTTGCTGGGAACAGACGCGAGTGCTATTTGCTCTGTGCATGGCAATGGGAGCACAATAGTGACTCTTCTTACCAGAAAACAACTCTTGCTCGTAGGACCAGAAACTGCATGAGATTCAACTCCATTTAGGACTGGGAAACAAACGCTAGCTCGCCTTACAAGAAACACACTCTGATTTTCAGAAAAGAGCCCTCTTATACTCTAAAGTGTTTCCTATAGGGCCAGAACAGTGAGCTTGCTCAGAAAAAAAAAACTGTGCTTCCTACACACACGGGCCATATCTAGTTCAACTCTGCTTAGGAAACTGACAAAAACAGTAGCTCCTCTCAGTCCGGTACACTGTACTAGCTGGGAACACACGCGAGTGCTATTTGCACTGTGTATGGCAATGGGAGCGCCATAGTGACTTTCCTTAAAAGAAAACAACTCTTGCTCATAGGAACAGAAACTGCATGTGATTCAACTCCATTTAGGACTGGGAAACAAATGCTAGCTTGCCTTACAAGAAATACACTCTGCTTTTGAGAAAAGAGCACTCATCTACTCTACTGTGCTTCCTATGTGGTCCAAACAGTGAGCTTGCTCAGAACAGAAAACTGTGCTTCCTACACACGGACCATATCTAGTTCAACTCTGCTTATGAAACTGACAAGAACAGTAGCTCCTCTTCAGTCCAATACACTGTAATTGCTGGGAACAGACGCGAGTGCTATTTGCACTGTGTATGGCAATGGGAGCACAATAGTAACTTTCCTTACCAGAAAACAACTCTTGCTCATAGGACCGGAAACTGCCTGTGATTGAACTCCAATTAGGGCTAGGAAACAAACACTAGCTCGCCTTACAAGAAACACACTCTGCTTTAGAGAAAAGATCACTCTTCTACTCTACTGTGTTTCCTATGAGGTCCAAACAGTGAGCTTGCTCAGAACAAAAAAAACGTGATTCCTACACACACCGTCACACCTAGTTCAATTCTGCTTAGGAACCTGACAAGAACAGTAGATCCTCTTCAGTCCAATACACTGTACTGCTGAGAACAGACAACAGTGCTATTTGTCCTGTGTATGGCAATGGCAGCGCAATAGTGACTCTTCTTACCATAAAACAACTCTTGCTCATAGGACCAGAAACTGCATGTGATTCAACTCTATTTAGGACTGGGAAACAAACGCTAGCTCGCCTTACAAGAAACACACTCTGCTTTTGAGAAAAGAGCACTCTTCTACTCTACTGTGTTTCCTATGGGGTCCAAAGAGTGAGCTTGCTCAGAACAAAAGAACTGTGCTTCCTACACACACGGACCATATCTAGTTCAGCTATGCTTAGGAAACTGACAAGAACAGTAGCTCCTCTTCAGGCCGATGCACTGTATTTGCTGGAAACAGACGTGAGTGCTATTTGCACTGTGTATGGCAATGGGAGCTCAATAGTTACTTTCCTTACCAGAAAACAACTCTTGCTCGTAAGACCAGAAACTGCATGGGATTCAACTCCATTTAGGACTGGGAAACAAACGTTAGCTCGCCTTACAATAAACACACTCTGCTTTTGAGAAAAGAGCAAAATTCAACTCTACTGTGTTTCCTATGGGGTCCGAACAGTGAGCTTGCTCAGAACAAATGGACTGTGCTTCCTACACACACGGCCATATCTAGTTCAATTATGCTTAGGAACCTGACAAGAACAGTAGATCCTCTTCAGTCCAATACACTGTACTTGCTGGGAACAGACGCCAGTGGAATTTGTCCTGTGCATGGCAATGGCAGTGCAATAGTGACTCTTCTTACCATAAAACAACTCTTGCTCATAGGACCAAAAACTGCCTGTGACAACTCCATTTAGGACTGGTAAACAAAGGCAAGCTCGCCTTACAAGAAACACACTCTGCTTTTGAGAAAAGAGCACTCTTCTACACTACTGTGTTTCCTATGAGGTCCGAACAGTGAGCTTGCTGAGAACAAAAAATCGAGCTTCCTACACACACCGCCACACCTAGTTCAATTCTGCTTAGGAACCTGACAAGAACAGTAGATCCTCTTCAGTCCAATACAATGTACTGCTGGGAACAGACAACAGTGAAATTTGTCTTGTGTATGGCAATGGCAGTGCAATAGTGACTCTTCTTACCATAAAACATCTATTGCTCGTAGGACCAGAAACTGCATGTGATTCAACTCCATTTAGGACTGGGAAACAAACGCTAGCTCGCCTTACAAGAAACACACTCTGCTTTATTGAAAAGAGCACTCTTCTACTCTACTGTGTTTCCTATAGGGACAGAACAGTGAGCTTGCTCAGAACAAAAGAACTGTGCTTTCTACACACGGGCCATATCTAGTTCAACTCTGCTTAGGAAACTGACAAGAACAGTAGCTCCTCTTCAGTCCGATATGCAGTATTTCCTGGGATCAGAAACGAGTGCTATTTGCACTGTGTATGGCAATGGGAGCGCAATAGAGACTTTCCTTACCAGAAAACAACTCTTGCTCGTAGGACCAGAAACTGCATGTGATTCAACTCAATTTAGGACTGGGAAACAAATGCTAGCTCGCCTTACATAAAACACACTCTGCTTTTGAGAAAAGAACACTCTTCTACTCTATTGTCTTTCCTATGGTGTCCGAACAGTGAGCTTGCTCAAAACAAAAGAACTGTGCTTCCTACACACACGGGCAATATCTAGTTCAACTCTGCTTAGGAAACTGACAAGAACAGTAGCTCCTCTTCAGTCCAATACACTGTACTTGCGGGGAACAGACGCGAGTGCTATTTGCACTGTGTATGGCTATTGGAGCACAATAGTGACTCGTCTTACCAGAAAACAACTCTTGCTTGTAGGACAAAAAACTGCATGTGACTCAACTCCATTTATGACTGGGAACCATCGCTAGCTCGCCTTCCAAGAAACACACTCTGCTTTTGAGGAAAGAGCACTCTATCCTCTACTGTGTTTCCTATGGGTTCCGAACAGTGAGCTTGCTCAGAACAAAAAAACTGTGATTCCTACACACACGGCCATATCTAGTTCAAGTCTGCTTAGGAACCTGACAAGAACAGTAGATCCTCTTCCATCCAATACACTGTACTTGCTGGAAAAAGACACCAGTGTTATTTGTCCTGTGTATGGCAATGGCAGCTCAATAGTGACTCTTCTTACTAGAAAACAACTCTTGCTTGTAGGACCAGAAACTGCATGTGATTCAACTCCATTTAGGACTGGGAAACAAACGCTAGCTCGCCTTACAAGAAACACACTCTGCTTTTGAGAAAAGAGCACTCTTCTACTCTACTGTGTTTCCTATGGTGTCCAAACAGTGAGCTTGCTCAGAACAAAAGAACTGTGCTTCCTACACACAAGAGCCATATCTAGTTCAATTCTGCTTAGGAAACTGACAAGAACAGTACCTCCTCTTCAGTCCAATACACTGTACATGCTGGGAACAGACGCGAGTGCTATTTGCACTGTGTATGTCAATGGGAGCGCAATAGTGACTTTCCTTACCAGAAAACAACTCTTGCTCGTAGGACCAGAAACTGTATGTGATTCACCTCCATTTAGGACTGGGAAACAAATGGTAGCTCGCCTTACAAGAAATACAATCTGCTTTAGAGAAAAGAGCACTCTTCTACTCTACTGTGTTTCCTATGGGGTCCAAACAGTGAGCTTGCTCAGAACAAAAAAACTGTGCTTCCTACACACACGGCCATATCTAGTTCAATTCTGCTTATAAAACTGACAAGAACAGTAGATCCTCTTCAGTCCAATACACTCTACTTCCTGGGAACAGACGCCAGTGCTATTTGTCCTGTGTATGGCAATGACAGCGCAATAGTGACTCTTCTTACCAGACACAACTCTTGCTCCTAGGACCAGAAACTGCATGGGATTCAACTCCATTTAGGACTGGGAAACAAACACTAGCTCGCCTTACAAGAAACACACTCTGCTTTTGAGAAAAGAGCCCTCTTTTACTCTAAAGTGTTTTCTGTAGGGCCAGAACAGTGAGCTTGCTCAGAACAAAAGAACTGTGCTTCCAACAAACACGGCCATATCTAGTTCAATTCTGATTAGGAACCTGAGAAGAACAGTAGATCCTCTTCAGTCCAATACACTGTACTTGCTGGGAACAGACGGCAGTGCTATTTGTCCTGTGTATGGCAATGGCAGCGCAATAGTGACTCTTCTTACCATAAAAAACTCTTGCTCGTAGCACGAGAAACTGCATGTGATTCAACTGCATTTAGGACTGGGAAACAAACGCTAGCTCGCCTTACAAGAAACACACTCTGCTTTAGAGAAAAGAGCACTCTTCTACTCTACTGTGTTTCCTATAGGGCCAGAACAGTGAGCTTGCTCAGAACAAAAAAACTGTGCTTCCTACACACACGGCCATATCTAGTTCAATTCTGCTTATAAACCTGACAAGAACAGTAGATCTTCTTCAGTCCAATACACTGTACTGTTGTTGGAGAATTTTTCTCCAGCTCCCATCATCAAGTCCCGCCAGTCTCAGAGCCCATTTATAAAATAAACATATAAACTCTTATATTATTTAAACTGCTTGGCCATTAGCTCAGGCCTGTCATTGTCTAGCTCTTACTCTTATATTTAGCCCATTTCTATTAATCTTTACTTTGTCATATGGTTTGTGGCTTACCGGTACTTTACATCTTCCTTGTCCTGGCAGCGGCTGCAGGCAGTCTCTCTCTCAGCCTTCCACTCCCCAGAATTCTTTTCCTTGTCCCGCCTATATTTCCTGCCTAGCCAATGGCCAATCAGTGATTCATTTATTGACCAATCAGCAACACACTTGACATACAGACCATCCCACAGCAAAACCATATGACAAAGTAAAGATTAATAGAAATGGGCTAAATATAAGAGTAAGAGCTAGACAATGACAGGCCTGAGATAATGGCCAAGCAGTTTAAATAATATAAGAGTTTATATGTTTATTTTATAAATGGGACTTGGAATGGCGAGACTTGGTGGCGGAAGCTGGAGAAAAATTCTCCAGCGACACTGTACTTCCTGGCAACAGACGCCAGTGCTATTTGTCCTGTGTATGGCAATGGCAGCGCAATAGTGACTCTTCTTACGAGAAAACAACTCTTGCTCGTAGGACAAAAAACTGCATGTGATTCAACTCCATTTAGGACTGGGAAACAAATGCTAGCTCCCCTTACATGAATCACACTCTGCTTTTGAGAAAAGAGCACTCTTCTACTCTACTGTGTTTCCTATGTGGTCCAAACAGTGAGCTTGCTCAGAACAAAAGAACTGTGCTTCCTACACACACGGGCCATATCTCGTTCAACTCTGCTTATGAAACTGACAAGAACAGTAGCTCCTCTTCAGTCCGATACACTGTACATGCTGGGAACAGAGGCCACTGCTATTTGTCCTGTGTATGGCAATGGCAGCGCAATAGTGACTATTCTTACCATAAAACAACTATTGCTCGTAGGACCAGAAACTGCATGTGATTCAACTCCATTTAGGACTGGGAAACAAATGCTAGCTCGCCTTACAAGAAACACACTCTGCTTTTGAGAAAAGAGCACTCTTCTACTCTATTGTGTTTCCTACGGGGTCCAAACAGTGAGCTTGCTCAGAACAGAAAACTGCGCTTCCTACACACGGACCATATCTAGTTCAACTCTGCTTAGGAAACCGACAAGAACAGTTGCTCCTCTTCAGTCCGGTACACTGTACTAGCTGGAAACACACGCGAGAGCTATTTGCACTGTGTATGGCAATGGCAGCGCAATAGTGACTTTCCTTACCAGAAAACAACTCTTGCTCGTAGGAACAGAAACTGCATGGGATTCAACTCCATTTAGGACTGGGAAACAAATGCTAGCTCGCCTTACAAGAAACACACTCTGCTTTTGAGAAAAGAGCACTCATCTACTCTTCTGTGTTTCCTATGGGTTCCAAACAGTGAGCTTGCTCAGAACAGAAAACTGTGCTTCCTACACACGGACCATATCTAGTTCAACTCTGCTTATGAAACTGACAAGAACAGTAGCTCCTCTTCAGTCTGATACACTGTAATTGCTGGGAACAGACGCGAGTGCTATTCGCACTGTGTATGGCAATGGGAGCACAATAGTGACTTTCCTTACCAGAAAACAACTCTTGCTCATAGGAACAGAAACTGCATGTGATTCAACTCCATTTAGGACTGGGAAACAAACGCTAGCTCGCATTACAAGAAACACACTCTGCTTTTGAGAAAAGAGCCCTCTTATACTCTAAAGTGTTTCCTATAGGGCCAGAACAGTGATCTTGCTCAGAAAAAAAAAAAAAACTGTGCTTCCTACACACACGGGCCATATCTCGTTCAACTCTGCTTAGGAAACTGACAAAAACAATAGCTCCTTTTCAGTACGATACACTGTACATGCTGGGAACAGACGCCACTGCTATTTGTCCTCTGTATGGCAATGGCAGCGCAATAGTAACTATTCTTACCATAAAACAACTATTGCTCGTAGGACCTGAAACTGCGTGTGATTCAACTCCATTTAGGACTGGGAAACAAATGCAAGCTCGCCTTACAAGAAAAACACTCTGCTTTTGACAAAAGAGCATTCTTCTACTATACTGTGTTTCCTATAGGGCCTGAAGACTGAGCTTCCTCAGAACAAAATAACTGTGCTTCCTGCACACAGGGGCCATATCTATTCAATTCTGCTTAGGAAACTGGCAAGAACAGTAGATCCTCTTCAGTCCAATACACTGTACATGCTGGGAACAGACGCCAGTACTATTTGCCCTGTGTATGACAATGGGAGCGCAATAGTGACTCTTCTTACCAGAAAACAACTCTTGTTCCTAGGACCAGAAACTGCATGTGATTCAACTCCATTTAGGACTGGGAAACAAACGTTAGCTCGCCTTACAAGAAAAACACTCTGCTTTTGAGAAAATAGCACTCTTCTACTCTACTGTGTTTCCCATAAGGCCAGAACAGTGAGCTTGATCAGAACAAAAGAACTGTGCTTCCTTCACACGGGCCATATCTAGTTCAACTCTGCTTAGGAAACTGACAAGAACAGTAGCTCCTCTTCAGTCCGATGCACTGCACTTGCTGGGAACGGACCGAGTGCTATTTGCTCTATGTGGCAATGAGAGCTCAATAGTGTCTTTCCTTACCAGAAACCAATTCTTAATCGTAGGACCAGAAACTGCATGTGATTCAACTCCATTTAGGACTGGGAAACAAATGCTAGCTCGCTTACATGAAACACACTCTGCTTTTGAGAAAAGAGCACTCTTCTACTCTACTGTGTTTCTTATAGGGCCAGAATAGTGAGCTTGCTCAGAACAAGAGAACTGTTCTTCCTACACACACGCGCCATATCTTGTTCAACTCTGCTTAGGAAACTGACAAGAACAGTAGCTCCTCTTCAGTCCAATACACTGTACTTGCTGGGAACAGACGCGAGTGCTCTTTGCACTGTGTATGGCAATGGGAACACAATAGTGACTTTCCTTACCAGAAAACAACTCTTGCTCGTAGGACCAGAAACTGCATGGGATTCAACTCCATTTAGGACTGGGAAACAAATGCTAGCTCGCCTTCCAAGGAACACCCTCTGCTTTTGAGAAAAGAGCACTCTTCTACTCTACTGTGTTTCCTGTAGGGCCAGAACAGTGAGCTTGCTCAGAACAAAAGAACTGTGCTTCCTACACACACGGCCATATCTAGTTCAATTCTGATTAGGAACCTGACAAGAACAGTAGATCCTCTTCAGTCCAATACACTGTACTTGGTGGGAACAGACGCCAGTGCTATTTGTCCTGTGTATGGCAATGACAGCGCAATAGTGACTATTCTTACCATAAAACAACTCTTGCTCGTAGGACCAGAAACTGCATGTGATTCAACTCCATTTAGGACTGGGAAACAAATGCTAGCTCGCCTTACATGAAACACACTCTGCTTTTGAGAAAAGAGAACTCTTCTACTCTACTGTGTTTCCTATAGGGCCAGAAAAGTGAGCATGCTCAGAACAAAAGACTGTGCTTCCTACACACACGGCCATATCTAGTTCAATTCTGCTTAGGAACCTGACAAGAACAGTAGATCCTCTTCAGTCCAATACACTGTACATGCTGGGAACAGACGCCAGTGCTATTTGCCCTGTGTAAAACAATGGGAGCACAATAGTGACTCTTCTTACCAGAAAAAAAGTCTTGCTTGTAGGAACAGAAACTGCATGTGATTCAACTCCATTTAGGACTGGGAAACAAACGCTAGCTTGCCTTACAAGAAACACACTCTGCTTTTGAGAAAAGAGCACTCTTCTACTCTACTGTGTTTCCTATGTGGTCCGAACAGTGAGCTTGCTCAGAACAAAAAAATTGTGCTTCCTCCACACACGGCCATATCTAGTTCAATTCTGCTTAGGAACCTGACAAGAACAGTAGATCGTCTTCAGTCCAATACACTGTACTTGCTGGGAACAGATGGGAGTGCTATTTGCACTGTGTACGGCAATGGGAGCACAATAGTGACTTTCCTTACCAGAAAACAACTCTTGCTCGTAGGACCAGAAACTGCATGTGATTCAACTCCATTTAGGACTGGGAAAAAAAACTCTAGCTCGCCTTACAAGAAACACACTCTGCTTTTGAGAAAAGAGCACTCTTCTACTCTACTGTGTTTTCTATAGGGCCAGAACAGTGAGCTTGCTCAGAACAAAAGAACTGTGCTTCCTACAAACACGGCCTTATGTAGTTCAATTCTGCTTAGGAACCTGACATGAAGAGGAGATCCTGTTTAGTCCAATACAGTGTACTTGCTGGGAACAGACAACAGTGCTATTTATCCTGTGTATGGCAATGGCAGCACAATAGTGACTCTTCTTACAAGAACACAACTCTTGCTCGTAGGACCAGAAACTGCATAGGATTCAACTCCATTTAGGACTGGGAAACAAATGCTAGCTCGCCTTCCAAGAAACACCCTCTGCTTTTGAGAAAAGAGCACTCTTCTACTCTACTGTGTTTCCTATAGGGCCAGAACAGTGAGCTTGCTCAGAACAAAAGAACTGTGCTTCCTACACACACGGCCATATCTAGTTCAATTCTGATTAGGAACCTGACAAGAACAGTAGATCCTCATCAGTCCAATACACTGTACTTGGTGGGAACAGACGCCAGTGCTGTATGTCCTGTGTATGGCAATGGCAGCGCAATAGTGACTATTTTTACCATAAAACAACTCTTGCTCATAGGACCAGAAACTGCATGTGATTCAACTCCATTGAGGACTGGGAAACAAATTCTAGCTCGCCTTACAAGAAACACACTCTGCTTTTGAGAAAAGAGCACTCTTCTACTCTACTGTGTTTCCTATGTGGTCCGAACAGTGAGCTTGCTCAGAACAAAAGAATTGTGCTTCCTCCACACACGGCCATATCTAGTTCAATTCTGCTTAGGAACCTGACATGAACAGTAGATCCTCTTCAGTCCAATAAAGTGTACTTGCTGGGAACAGACAACAGTGCTATTTGTCCTGTGTATGGCAATGGCAGCACAATAGTGACTCTTCTTACCAGAACACAACTCTTGCTCGTAGGACCAGAAACTGCATGGGATTCAACTCCATTTAGGACAGGGAAACAAACGCCAGCTCACCTTACAAGAAACACCCTCTGCTTTTGAGAAAAGAGCACTATTCTACTCTACTGTGTTTCCGCTGTGGTCAAAACAGTGAGCTTGCTCAGTACAAAGGAACTGTGCTTCCTACACACACGGCCATATCTAGTTCAATTCTGATTAGGAACCTGACAAGAACAGTAGATCCTCTTCAGTCCAATACACTGTACTTCCTGGGAACAGACGCCAGTGCTATTTGTCCTGTGTATGGCAATGGCAGCGCAATAGTGACTCTTCTTACCAGAAAACAACTCTTGCTCGTAGGACCAGAAACTGCATGTGATTCAACTCCATTTAGAACTGGGAAACAAACGCTAGTTCGCCTTACAAGAAACACACTCTGCTTTAGATAAAAGAGCACTCTTCTACTCTACTGTGTTTCCTATAGAGCCAGAACAGTGAGTTTCCTCAGAACAAAAGAACTGTGCTTCCTGCTCACAGGGGCCATATCTATTCAATTCTGCTTAGGAAACTGACAAGAACAGTAGATCCTCTTCAGTCCATACACTGTACATGCTGGGAACAGATGCCAGTACTATTTGCTCTGTGTATGAAAATGAGAGCGCAATAGTGACTCTTCTTACCAGAAAACAACTCTTGCTCCTAGGACCAGAAAATGCATGTGATTCAACCCCACTTAGGACTGGGAAACAAACGCTAGCTCGCCTTACAAGAAAAACACTGTGCTTTTGAGAAAAGAGCACTCTTCTACTCTACTGTTTTTTTTTATAGGGCCAGAACAGTGAGCTTGATCAGAACAAAAGAACTGTGCTTCCTTCACACGGGCCATATCTAGTTCAACTCTGCTTAGGAAACTGACAAGAACATTAGCTCCTCAACAGTCCGATACTCTGTACTTGCTGGGAACGGACCGAGTGCTATTTGCACTATGTATGGCAATGGGAGCGCAATAGTGACTTTCCTTACCAGAAAACAACTCTTGCTCGTAGGACCAGAAACTGCATGTGATTCAACTCCATTTAGGACTGGGAAACAAACGCTAGCTCGCCTTACATGAAACACACTCTGCTTTTGAGAAAAGAGCAATCTTCTACTCTACTGTGTTTCCTATGGGGTCCGAACAGTGAGCTTGCTCAGAACAAAAGAACTGTGCTTCCTACACACACGGGCCATATCTAGTTCAACTCTGCTTAGGAAACTGACAAGAACATTAGCTCCTCTTCAGTCCAATACACTGTACTTGCTGGGAACAGATGGGAGTGCTATTTGCACTGTGTAGGCAATGGGAGCACAATAGTGACTTTCCTTACCAGAAAACAACTCTTGCTCGTAGGACCAGAAACTGCATATGATTCAACTCCATTTAGGACTAGGAAACAAACGCTAGCTCGCCTTACAAGAAACACACTCTGCTTTTGAGAAAAGAGCACTCTTCTACTCTACTGTGTTTTCTATAGGGCCAGAACAGTGAGCTTGCTCAGAACAAAAGAACTGTGCTTCCTACAAACACGGCCTTATGTAGTTCGATTCTCCTTAGGAACCTGACATGAAGAGTAGATCCTCTTTAGTCCAATACAGTGTACTTGCTGGGAACAGACAACAGTGCTATTTATCCTGTGTATGGCAATGGCAGCACAATAGTGACTCTTCTTACCAGAACACAACTCTTGCTTGTAGGACCAGAAACTGCATGGGATTCAACTCCATTTAGGACTGGGAAACAAATGCTAGCTCGCCTTCCAAGAAACACACTCTGCTTTTGAGAAAAGAGCACTCTTCTATTCTACTGTGTTTCCTAAAGGGCCAGAAGAGTGAGCTTGCTCAGAACAAAAGAACTGTGCTTCCTACACACACGGCCATATCTAGTTCAATTCTGATTAGGAACCTGACAAGAACAGTAGATCCTCATCAGTCCAATACACTGTACTTGGTGGGAACAGACGCCAGTGCTATATGTCCTGTGTGTGGCAATGGCAGCGCAATAGTGACTATTTTTACCATAAAACAACTCTTGCTCGTAGGACCAGAAACTGCATGTGATTCAACTCCATTTAGGACTGGGAATCAAATGCTAGCTCGCCTTACAAGAAACACAATCTGCTTTAGAGAAAAGAGCACTCCTATACTCTACTGTGTTTCCTATGGGGTCCGAACAGTGAGCTTGCTCAGAACAAAAAAAACTGTGATTCCTACACACACGGCCATATCTAGTTCAATTCTGATTAGGAACCTGACAAGAATAGTAGATCCTCATCAGTCCAATACACTGTACTTGGTGGGAACAGACGCCAGTGCTATATGTCCTGTGTATGGCAATGGCAGCGCAATAGTGACTATTTTTACCATAAAACAACTCTTGCTCGTAGGACCAGAAACTGCATGTGATTCAACTCCATTTAGGACTGGGAAACAAACGCTAGCTCGCCTTACAAGAAACACACTCTGCTTTTGAGAAAAGAGCACTCTTCTACTCTACTGTGTTTCCTATGTGGTCCGAACAGTGAGCTTGCTCAGAACAAAAGAATTGTGCTTCCTCCACACACGGCCATATCTAGTTCAATTCTGCTTAGGAACCTGACATGAACAGTAGATCCTCTTCAGTCCAATAAAGTGTACTTGCTGGGAACAGACAACAGTGCTATTTGTCCTGTGTATGGCAATGGCAGCACAATAGTGACTCTTCTTACCAGAACACAACTCTTGCTCGTAGGACCAGAAACTGCATGGGATTCAACTCCATTTAGGACAGGGAAACAAACGCTAGCTCGCCTTACAAGAAACACCCTCTGCTTTTGAGAAAAGAGCACTATTCTACTCTACTGTGTTTCCGCTGTGGTCAAAACAGTGAGCTTGCTCAGTACAAAGGAACTGTGCTTCTTACACACACGGCCATATCTAGTTCAATTCTGATTAGGAACCTGACAAGAACAGTAGATCCTCTTCAGTCCAATACACTGTACTTCCTGGGAACAGACGTCAGTGCTATTTGTCCTGTGTATGGCAATGGCAGCGCAATAGTGACTATTCTTACCATAAAACAACTCTTGCTCGTAGGACCAGAAACTGCATGTGATTCAACTCCATTTAGAACTGGGAAACAAACGCTAGTTCGCCTTACAAGAAACACACTCTGCTTTAGAGAAAAGAGCACTCTTCTACTCTACTGTGTTTCCTATAGAGCCAGAACAGTGAGTTTCCTCAGAACAAAAGAACTGTGCTTCCTGCACACAGGGGCCATATCTATTCAATTCTGCTTAGGAAACTGACAAGAACAGTAGATCCTCTTCAGTCCATACACTGTACATGCTGGGAACAGATGCCAGTACTATTTGCTCTGTGTATGAAAATGAGAGCGCAATAGTGACTCTTCTTACCAGAAAACAACTCTTGCTCCTAGGACCAGAAAATGCATGTGATTCAACCCCACTTAGGACTGGGAAACAAACGCTAGCTCGCCTTACAAGAAAAACACTGTGCTTTTGAGAAAAGAGCACTCTTCTACTCTACTGTTTTTTTTATAGGGCCAGAACAGTGAGCTTGATCAGAACAAAAGAACTGTGCTTCCTTCACACGGGCCATATCTAGTTCAACTCTGCTTAGGAAACTGACAAGAACATTAGCTCCTCAACAGTCCGATACTCTGTACTTGCTGGGAACGGACCGAGTGCTATTTGCACTATGTATGGCAATGGGAGCGCAATAGTGACTTTCCTTACCAGAAAACAACTCTTGCTCGTAGGACCAGAAACTGCATGTGATTCAACTCCATTTAGGACTGGGAAACAAACGCTAGCTCGCCTTACATGAAACACACTCTGCTTTTGAGAAAAGAGCACTCTTCTACTCTACTGTGTTTCCTATGGGGTCCGAACAGTGAGCTTGTTCAGAACAAAAGAACTGTGCTTCCTACACACACGGGCCATATCTAGTTCAACTCTGCTTAGGAAACTGACAAGAACATTAGTTCCTCTTCAGTCCAATACACTGTACTTGCTGGGAAGAGATGGGAGTGCTATTTGCACTGTGTAGGCAATGGGAGCACAATAGTGACTTTCCTTACCAGAAAACAACTCTTGCTCGTAGGACCAGAAACTGCATGTGATTCAACTCCATTTAGGACTAGGAAACAAACGCGAGCTCGCCTTACAAGAAACACACTCTGCTTTTGAGAAAAGAGCACTCTTCTACTCTACTGTGTTTTCTATAGGGCCAGAACAGTGAGCTTGCTCAGAACAAAAGAACTGTGCTTCCTACAAACACGGCCTTATGTAGTTCAATTCTGCTTAGGAACCTGACATGAAGAGTAGATCCTCTTTAGTCCAATACAGTGTACTTGCTGGGAACAGACAACAGTGCTATTTATCCTGTGTATGGCAATGGCAGCACAATAGTGACTCTTCTTACCAGAACACAGCTCTTGCTCGTAGGACCAGAAACTGCATGGGATTCAACTCCATTTAGGACTGGGAAACAAATGCTAGCTCGCCTTCCAAGAAACACACTCTGCTTTTGAGAAAAGAGCACTCTTCTATTCTACTGTGTTTCCTATAGGGCCAGAAGAGTGAGCTTGCTCAGAACAAAAGAACTGTGCTTCCTACACACACGGCCATATCTAGTTCAATTCTGATTAGGAACCTGACAAGAACAGTAGATCCTCATCAGTCCAATATACTGTACTTGGTGGGAACAGACGCCAGTGCTATATGTCCTGTGTATGGCAATGGCAGCGCAATAGTGACTATTTTTACCATAAAACAACTCTTGCTCGTAGGACCAGAAACTGCATGTGATTCAACTCCATTTAGGACTGGGAAACAAATGCTAGCTCGCCTTACAAGAAACATAATCTGCTTTAGAGAAAAGAGCACTCCTATACTCTACTGTGTTTCCTATGGGGTCCGAACAGTGAGCTTGCTCAGAACAAAAAAATCTGTGATTCCTACACACACGGCCATATCTAGTTCAATTCTGGTTATAAACCTGACAAGAACAGTAGAACCTCTTCAGTCCAATACACTGTACTTGCTGGGAACAGACGCCAGTGCTAATTGTCTTTTGTCTGGCAATGGCAGTGCAATAGTGACTCTTCTTACCCTAAAACAACTCTTGCTCGTAGGACCCAAAACTGCATGTGATTCAACTCCATTTAGGACTGGGAAACAAACACTAGCTCGCCTTACAAGAAACACATTCTGCATTTGAGAAAAGAGCACTCTTCTACTCTACTGTGTTTCCTGTGGGGTCCAAACAGTGAGCTTGCTCAGAACAGAAAACTTTGCTTCCTACACACGGACCATATCTAGTTCAACTCTGCTTAAGAAACTGACAAGAACAGTAGCTCCTCTTCAGTCCGATACACTGTAATTGCTGGGAACAGACGCGAGTGCTATTTGCACTGTGTATGGCAATGGGAGCGCAATAGTGACTTTCCTTACCAGAAAACAACTCTTGCTCATAGGACCAGAAACTGCATGTGATTCAACTCCATTTAGGACTGGGAAACAAACACTAGCTCGCATTACAAGAAACACACTCTGCTTTTGAGAAAAGAGCCCTCTTATACTCTAAAGTGTTTCCTCTAGGGCCAGAACAGTGAGCTTGCTCAGAAAAAAAAAAAAACTGTGCTTCCAAAACACGCGGGCCATATCTAGTTCAACTCTGCTTAGGGAACTGACAAAAACAGTAGCTCCTCTTCAGTCCGATACACTGTAATAGCTGGGAACACACATGAGTGCTATTTGCACTGTGTATGGCAATGGCACCACCATAGTGACTTTCCTTACCAGAAAACAACTCTTGCTCGTAGGACCAGAAACTGCATGTGATTCAACTCCATTTAGGTCTGGGAAACAAATGCTAGCTCGCCTTACATGAAACACACTCTGCTTTTGAGAAAAGAGCACTCTTCTACTCTACTGTGTTTCCTATAGGGCCAGAACAGTGAGCTTGCTCAGAACAAGAGAACTGTTCTTCCTACACACACGGGCCATATCTCGTTCAACTCTGCTTAGGAAACTGACAAGAAGAGTAGCTCCTCTTCAGTCCGATACACTGTACTTGCTGGGAACAGACGCGAGTGCTCTTTGCACTTTGTATGGCAATGGGAACACAATAGTGTCTTTCCTTACCAGAAAACAACTCTTGCTCATAGGACCAGAAACTGCATGTGATTCAACTCCATTTAGGACTAGGAAACAAACGCTAGCTCGCCTTACAAGAAACACACTCTGCTTTTGAGAAAAGAGCACTCTTCTACTCTACTGTGTTTCCTATAGGGCCAGAACAGTGAGCATGCTCAGAACAAAAGACTGTGCTTCCTACACAGACGGCCATATCTAGTTAAATTCTGCTTAGGAACCTGACATGAACAGTAGATCCTCTTCAGTCCAATACAGTGTACTTGCTGGGAACAGACAACAGTGCTATTTGTCCTGTGTATGGCAATGGCAGCACAATAGTGACTCTTCTTACCAGAACACAACTCTTGCTCGTAGGACCAGAAACTGCATGGGATTCAACTCCATTTAGGACTGGGAAACAAACGCTAGCTCGCCTTACAAGAAACACCCTCTGCTTTTGAGAAAAAAGCACTATTCTACTCTACTGTGTTTCCGCTGTGGTCAAAACAGTGAGCTTGCTCAGTACAAAGGAACTGTGCTTCCTACACACACGGCCATATCTAGTTCAATTCTGATTAGGAACCTGACAAGAACAGTAGATCCTCTTCAGTCCAATACACTGTACTTGCTGGGAACAGACGCCAGTGCTATTTGTCCTGTGTATGGCAATGGCAGCGCAATAGTGACTATTCTTACCATAAAACAACTCTTGCTCGTAGGACCAGAAACTGCATGTGATTCAACTCCATTTAGAACTGGGAAACAAACGCTAGTTCGCCCTACAAGAAACACACTCTGCTTTAGAGAAATGAGCACTCTTCTACTCTACTGTGTTTCCTAAAGAGCCAGAGCAGTGAGTTTCCTCAGAACAAAAGAACTATGCTTCCTGCACACAGGGGCCATACCTATTCAATTCTGCTTAGGAAACTGACAAGAACAGTAGATCCTCTTCAGTCCATACACTTTACATGCTGGGAACAGATGCCAGTACTATTTGCTCTGTGTATGAAAATGAGAGCGCAATAGTGACTCTTCTTACCAGAAAACAACTCTTGCTCCTAGGACCAGAAACTGCATGTGATTCAACTCCATTTAGGACTGGGAAACAAACGCTAGCTCGCCTTACAAGAAAAACACTGTGCTTTTGAGAAAAAAGCACTCTTCTACTCTACTGTTTTTTTTATAGGGCCAGAACAGTGAGCTTGATCAGAACAAAAGAACTGTGCTTCCTTCACACGAGCCATATCAGTTCAACTCTGCTTATTAATCTGACAAGAACATTAGCTCCTCAACAGTCCGATACACTGTACTTGCTGGGAACAGACCGAGTGCTATTTGCACTATGTATGGCAATGGGAGCGCAATAGTGACTTTCCTTACCAGAAAAGAACTCTTGCTCATAGGACCAGAAACTGCATGTGATTCAACTCCATTTAGGACTGGGAAAGAAACGCTAGCTCGCCTTACATGAAACACACTCTGCTTTTGAGAAAAGAGCACTCTTCTACTCTACTGTGTTTCCTATAGGGCCAGAACAGTGAGCTTGCTCAGAACAAAAGAACTGTGCTTCCTACACACACGGGCCATATCTATTTCAACTCTGCTTAGGAAACTGACAAGAACAGTAGCTCCTCTTCAGTCCAATACACAGTACTTGCTGGGAACAGATGGGAGTGCTATTTGCACTGTGTACGGCAATGGGAGCACAATAGTGACTTTCCTTACCAGAAAACAACTCTTCCTCAAAGGACCAGAAACTGCATGTGATTCAACTCCATTTAGGACTGGGAAACAAATGCTAGCTCGCCTTACAAGAAGAACAATCTGCTTTAGAGAAAAGAGCACTCTTCTACTCTATTGTGTTTCCTATGGGGTCCGAACAGTGAGCTTGCTCAGAACAAAAAAACTGTGCTTCCTACACACACGGCCATATCTAGTTCAATTCTGCTTATAAACCTGACAAGAACAGTAGATCCTCTTCAGTCAAATACACTGTACTTGCTGGGAACAGACGCCAGTGCTATTTGTCTTGTGTATGGCAATGGCAGCGCCATAGTGACTCTTCTTACCAGAAAACAACTCTTGCTCGTAGGACCAGAAACTGCATGTGATTCAACTCCATTTAGGACTAGAAAACAAACGCTAGCTCGCCTTACAAGAAACACACCCTGCTTTTGAGAAAAGAGCACTCTTCTACTCTACTGTGTTTCCCAAGGGGTATAAACAGTGAGCTTGCTAAGAACAGAAAACTGTGCTTCCTACACACAAGGGCCATATCTAGTTCAACTCTGCTTAGGAAACTGACAAGAACAGTAGCTTCTCTTCAGTCCAATACACTGTACTTGCTGGGAACAGACGCCAGTGCTATTTGCACTGTGTATGGCAATGGGAGCGCAAGAGTGACTCTTCTTACCAGAAAAAACTCTTGCTCATAGGACCATAAACTGCATGTAATTCAACTCCATTTAGGACTGGGAAACAAACGCTAGCTCACCTTACCAGAAACACACTCTGCTTTTGAGAAAAGAGCACTCTTCTACTCTACTGTGTTTCCTATGGGGTCCAAACAGTGAGCTTGCTCAGAACAGAAAACTGTTCTTCCTACACACGGACCACATCTAGTTCAACTCTGGTTAGGAAATTGACAAGAACAGTAGCTCCTTTTCAGTCCGATACACTGTAATTGCTGGGAAGAGACGGGTGTGCTATTTGCACTGTGTATGGCAATGGGAGCGCAATAGTGACTTTCCTTACCAGAAAACAACTCTTGCTCGTAGGACCAGAAACTGCACTTGATTCAACTCCATTTAGGACTGGGAAACAAATGCTAGCTCGCCTTACAAGAAACACACTCTGCTTTGGAGAAAAGAGCACTCTTCTACTCTACTGTGTTTCCGATGTGGTCAAAACAATGAGCTTGCGCAAAACAAAAGAACTGAGCATCCTACAAACACGGGCCATATCTTGTTCAACTCTGCTTAGGAAACTGACAAGAACAATACCTCCTCTTCAGTCCGATACACTGTACTTGCTGGGAACAGACGCGAGTGCTATTTGCACTGTGTATGGTAATGGGAGCACAATAGTGACTTCCTTACCATAAAACAACTCTTGCTCGTAGGACCAGTAACTGCATGTGATTTAACTCCATTTAGGACTGGGAAACAACCGCTAGCTCGCTTTTCAAGAGAAACACTCTGCTTTTGAGAAAAGAGCACTGTTCTACTCTACTGTGTTTCCTATAAGGCCAGAACAGTGAGCTTGCTGAGAACAAAAGAACTGTGCTTCCTACACACGGACCATATCTAGTTCAACTATGCTTTGGAAACTGACAAGAACTGTAGCTCCTATTCATTCCAATACACTGTATTTGCTGGGAACAGACGCGAGTGCTATTTGCACTGTGTATGGCAATAGGAGCGCAATAGTGACTCTTCTTACCAGAAAACAACTCTTGCTCGTGGGACCAAAAACTGCATGTGACTCAACTCCATTTAGGACTGGAAAACAAATGCTAGCTCGCCTTACAAGAAACACTCTCTGCTTTAGAGAAAAGAGCACTCTTCTTCTCTACTGTGTTTCCTATAGGGCCAGAACAGTGAGCTTCCTGAGAACAAAAGAAATGTGCTTCCTACACACACGGCCATATCTAGTTCAACTCTGCTTAGGAACCTGACAAGAACAGTAGATCCTCTTCAGTCCAATACACTGTACATATGGGAACCGACGCCAGTGCTATTTGCCCTGTGTGTGACAATTGGAGCGCAATAGTGACTCTTCTTGCCAGAAAACAACTCTTGCTCGTAGGACCAGAAACTGCATGTGATTCAACTCCATTTAGGACTGGGAAACAAACGCGAGCTCACCTTAGAAGAAAAACACTCTGCTTTAGAGAAAAGAGCACTCTTCTACTCTACTGTGTTTCCTATGGGGTCCAAAGAGTGAGCTTGCTCAGAACAAAAGAACTGTGCCTCCTATACACATGGACCATATCTAGTTCAACTCTGCTTAGGAAACTGACAAGAACAGTAGCTCCTATTCAGTCCAATACACTGTACTTGCTGGGAACAGACAACAGTGCTATTTGTCCTGTGTATGGCAATGGCAGCACAATAGTGACTCTTTTTATGAGAAAAGATCTCTTGCTCGTAGGACCAGAAACTGCATGGGATTCAACTCCATTTAGGACTGGGAAACAAACGCTAGCTCGCCTTACAAGAAACACACTCTGATTTTGAGAAAAGAGCACTCTTCTACTCTAAATTGTTTCCTATAGGGCCAGAACAGTGAGCTTGCTGAGAACAAAAGAACTGTGCTTCCTACACACACGGGCCATATCTAGTTCAACTCTGCTCAGGAAACTAACAAGAACAGTAGCTCCTCTTCAGTCCGATACACTGTAATAGCTGGGAACACACACGAGTGCTATTTGCACTTTGTATGTCAATGAGAGCGCAATAGTGACTTTCCTTACCAGAAAACAACTCTTGCTCATAGGACCAGAAACTGCATGTGATTCAACTCCATTTAGGACTGGGAAACAAATGCTAGCTCGCCTTACATGAAACACACACTGCTTTTGATAAAAGAGCACTCTTCTACTCTACTGTGTTTCCTATGGGGTCCGAACAGTGAGCTTGCTCAGAACAAAAGAACTGTGCTTCCTACACACACGGGCCATATCTAGTTCAACTCTGCTTAGGAAACTGACATGAACAGTAGATCCTCTTCAGTCCAATACACTGTACTTGCTGGGAACAGATGCAAGTGCTTTTTGCACTGTGTATGGCAATGGGAGTGCAATAGTGACTCTTCTTACCAGAAAAAAACTCTTGCTCGTAGGACCAAAAACTGCATGTGTCTCAACTCCATTTAGGACTGGGAAAGAAACGCTAGCTCGCCTTACAAGAAAAACACTCTGCTTTTGAGAAAAGAGCATTCTTCTAATATATTGTGTTTCCTATAGGGCCAGAACAGTGAGCTTCCTCAGAACAAAAGAACTGTGTTTCCTGCACACATGGGCCATATCTATTCAATTCTGCTTAGGAAACTGACAAGAACAGTAGATCCTCTTCAGTCCAATACACTGTACTTCCTGGGAACAGACGCGAGTGCTATTTGTAATGTGTATGGCAATGGGAGCACAATAGTGACTTTCCTTACCAGAAAACAACTCTTGCTCGTAGGACCAGAAACTGCATGTGATTCAACTCCATTTAGGACTAGGAAACAAACGCTAGCTCGCCTTACAAGAAATACACTCTGCTTTTGAGAAAAGAGCACTGCTGTGGGAGGTATGGCAAATGTGTTGCTAATTAATCAATAAAACACTGATTGGCCGTTAGCTAGGCAGGAAGTGTAGGCGGGGCAAGGAGGAGAATAAACCAGGGAAGTGGAAGGCTGAGAGAGAGACACTGCCAGCCGCCATCAGGACAAGGAAGATGTAAGGTACCAGTAAGCCATGAGCCATGTGGCAAAGTAAAAATTAATAGAAATCTGCTAAATATAAGAGTAAGAGCTAGACAATAACAGGCCTTAGCCAATGGCCAAGCAGTTTAAATAATGTAAGAGTCTTTGTGTTTATTTTATAAGTGGGCTCTGAGACTGGCGGTACTTGGTGGTGGGAGCTGGAGAGAAATTCTCCAGCAACAAATGGCGTCCAATGTGTTGGCAAGAGTTTCCACCTAAAAACTGAGAAAAAAGATTCTAAAACGGAGCTAAAAACAGCTCCTAGTTGTCTCTTTCAAGCTAGTGGCAGCCTGCGTGTTTGAGCTACTATGGCGGGTTCCTGGCGTGCATGCTTGACCTGCAGTATGGCGGGAATGAGGCCTCTGCAAGTGGCACATTAAGCTGTGTGGTGGATTTAGCCTTTGCTAGTACAAAACAAAACATACAAAAAAAAAAGAGATTTCTGGGCTACACGCTGCTTTGATAGAAGCAGAGACCCACTATTTCTGAGAGTTGATGGCTCCCAGAGCTGGCGGAAAACATAGCCATGTTGGGAATCTGAGGTGGGTGGAGCCAGCAGACACAGCTGCTGCAGTTTAAAGCAATAGATTCACAATAAGACAGATTCAGATGTAATAGTTTACAATGTGTGTAAAAGATATGTAGGCTTGAAAGAGACAAAAAAGGTGATATATAGAGTTATAGAAACAAATACATAGTTTTAAAAAATAAAGTCATTAAAGAGACAGTAAAGGTAGTATAAAAAATAAGCCACGTAAAAATGGATATTACACAGAGAATCTGGATTGTGTTGTTGTTGGGACTTTTCACTGCAGAAAAACATTTGATTGTAAAAGCTGTAGAGTTATGCCAAAATGTACATTTTAAAGATACCTTGACTTCAAAATTTGGATGTAAGGATATGTTGCTTTGGAAAAGAGTCTCTTTTGTTTCCACAGAAAGCCAGAGGCTATGGATTTGTTCAAGATTAAGATACATCAGGTTTGACCAGCCAAGACCCACTGAAGGTCTCCTATGACACCATGGCCCAGATGATCCAACATCCAGAATGGTTTAAAGGCATCTGGCTCAGACGTTACAGCCTCATGGACTATTCCATAATTCTAAATTTTTTTTTGTTTCCCCACAAGATACAGCGCCCCCTTCCAGCAGGAAGTAGTAAGAGAAGCTACGCCCAAATTCCCAAATTATATGTAATTTTACTTTGTTAAGGTTAAACCTTCCTTTTTGAAAAAAAAAAAAAAAGGGGAAGTGCTGTGGGATGTATGGCAAATGTGTTGCTAATTAAACAATAAAACACTGATTGGCCGTTGGCTAGGCAGGAAGTGTAGGCGGGGCAAGGAGGAGAATAAAGCGGGGAAGTGGAAGGCTGAGAGAGAGACACTGCCAGCCGCCATCAGGACAAGGAAGATGTAAGGTACCAGTAAGCCATGAGCCATGTGGCAAAGTAAAGATTAATAGAAATCTGCTAAATATAAGAGTAAGAGCTAGACAATAACAGGCCTGAGCTAATGGCCAAGCAGTTTAAATAATGTAAGAGTCTGTGTGTTTATTTTATAAGTGGGCTCTGAGACTGGCGGGACTTGGTGGTGGAAGCTGGAGAGAAATTCTACAGCAACAGAGCACTCTTCTACTCTACTGTGTTTCCTATGGGGTCCAAACAGTGAGCTTGCTCAGAACAAAAGAACTGTGCTTCCTACACACATGGACCATATCTAGTTCAACTCTGCTTAGGAAACTGACAAGAACAGTAGCTCCTATTCAGTCATACACTGTACTTGCTGGGAACAGACGCGAGTGCTATTTGCACTGTGTATGGAATTTGGAGCGCAATAGTGACTCTTCTTACCAGAAAACAACTCTTGCTCGTAGGAACAAAAACTGCCTGTGACTCAACTCCATTTATGACTGGGAAACAAACGCTAGCTTGCCTTACAAGAAACACACTCTGCTTTTGAGAAAAGAGCACTCTTCTACTCTACTGTGTTTCCTATAGGGCCAGAACAGTGAGCTTGCTCAGAACAAGAGAACTGTGCTTCCTACACACACGGGCCATATCTCGTTCAACTCTGCTTAGGAAACTGACAAGAACAGTAGCTCCTCTTCAGTCCGATACCCTGTACTTGCTGGGAACAGATGCGAGAGCTATTTGCACTGTGTATGGCAGTGGGAACACAATAGTGACTTTCCTTACCAGAAAACAACTCTTGCTCGTAGGACCAGAAACTGCATGTGATTCAACTCCATTTAGGACTGGGAAACAAACGCTAGCTCGCATTACAAGAAACACACTCTGCTTTTAAGAAAAGAGCACTCTTTTACTCTACTGTGTTTCCTATAGGGAAAGAACAGTGAGCTTGCTCAGAACAAAGAACTGTGCTTCCTACACACATGGCCGTATCTAGTTCAATTCTGCTTAGGAACTTGACAAGAACAATAGATCCTCTTCAGTCCAATACACTGTACTTGCTGCGATCAGACGCCAGTGCTATTTGTCCTGTGTATGGCAATGGCAGCGCAATAGTGACTCTTCTTACGAGAAAAGAACTCTTGCTCGTAGGACCAGAAAATGCATGGGATTCAACTCCATTTAGGACTGGGAAACAAACGCTAGATCGCCTTACAAGAAACACACTCTGCTTTTGAGAAAAGAGCACCCTTCTACTCTACTGTGTTTCCTATGGGGTCCAAACAGTGAGCTTGCTCAGAACAAAAGAACTGTGCTTCCTACACACAGGAGCCATATCTAGTTCAACTCTGCTTAGGAGACTGACAAGAACAATAGCTCCTCTTCCTTCCAATACACTGTACTTGCAGGGAACAGACGCGAGTGCTATTTGCACTGTGTATGGCAATTGGAGCACAATAGTGACTTGTCTTACCAGAAAACAACTCTTGATCGTAGGACAAGAAACTGCATGTGACTCAACTCCATTTAGGACTAGGAAACAAACGCTAGCTCGACTTCCAAGAAACACACTCTGCTTTTGAGAAAAGAGCACTCTTCTACTCTACTGTGTTTCCTATAGAGCCAGAGGAGTGAACTTGCTCAGAACATTAGAACTGTGCTTCCTACACACACGGCCATATCTAGTTCAATTCTGCTTAGGAAACTGACAAGAACAGTAGATCCTCTTCTGTACAATACACTGTACTTGCTGGGAACAGACGCCAGTGCTATTTGTCCTGTGTACGGCAATGGCAGCGCAATAGTGACTCTTCTTACCATAAAACAACCCTTGCTCGTAGGACTAGAAACTGCATGTGATTAAACTCCATTTAGGACTGGGAAACAAACGCTAGCTCGCCTTACAGGAAACACACTCTGCTTTAGGGAAAAGAGCACTCTTCTACTCTATTGTGTTTCCTATAGGGCCAGAACAGTGAGCTTTCTCAGAACAAAAAAACTTTGCTTCCTACACACGGGCCATAACTAGTTCAACTGTGCTTAGAAAACTGACAAGAACAGTAGCTCCTCTTCAGTCCGTTACACTGTACTTGCTGGGAACAGACGCGAGTGCTATTTGCACTGTGTATGGCTTGGGAGCGCAATAGTGACTTTCCTTACCAGAAAACAACTCTTGCTCGTAGGACCAGAAACTGCATGTGATTCAACTCCATTTAGGACTGGGAAACAAATGCTAGCTCGCCTTACAAGAAACACACTCTGCTTTTGAGAAAAGAGCACTCTTCTACTCTACTGTGTTTCCTATGGGGTCCGAACAGTGAGCTTGCTCAGAACAAAAGAACTGTGCTTTCTACACACATGGGCCATATCTAGTTCAACTCTGCTTAGGAAACAAACAAGAACAGTATCTCCTCTTCAGTCCGATACACTGTACTTGCGGGGAACATACGCGAGTGCTATTTGTACTGTGTTTGGCATTGGAGTACAATAGTGACTCGTCTTACCAGAAAACAACTCTTGCTCGTAGGACAAAAAAGTGCATGTGACTCAACTCCATTTAGGACTGGGAAACAAACACTAGCTCGACTTACAAGAAACACACTCTGGTTTTGAGAAAAGAGCACTTTTCTACTCTACTGTGTTTCCTATGTGGTCCGAACAGTGAGCTTGCTCAGAACAAAAGAACTGTGCTTCCTACACACATGGGCCATATCTAGTTCAACTCTGCTTAGGAAACTGACAAGAACAGTAGATCCTCTTCAGTCCAATACACTGTACTTGCAGGGAACAGACGCGAGTAGTATTTGCACTGTGTATGGCAATTGGAGCACAATAGTGACTTGTCTTACCAGAAAACAACTCTTGCTCGTAGGACAAAAAACTGCATGTGACTCAACTCCATTTAGGACTAGAAAACAAACGCTAGCTCGACTTCAAAGAAACACACTCTGCTTTTGAGAAAAGAGCACTCTTCTACTCTACTGTGTTTCCTATAGAGCCAGAAGATTGAACTTGCTTAGAACATTAGAACTGTGCTTCCTACACACACGGCAATATCTAGTTCAATTCTGCTTAGGAACCTGACAAGAACAGTAGATCCTCTTCTGTACAATACACTGTACTTGCTGGGAACAGACGCCAGTGCTATTTGTCCTGTGTATGGCAAAGGCATTGCAATATTGACTCTTCTTACCATAAAACAACTCTTGCTCGTAGGACTAGAAACTGCATGTGATTCAACTCCATTTAGGACTAGGAAACAAACGCTAGCTCGCCTTACAAGAAACACACTCTGCTTTAGGGAAAAGAGCACTCTTCTACTCTATTGTGTTTCCTATAGGGCCAGAACAGTGAGCTTGCTCAGAACAAAAGAACTGTGCTTCCTACACACGGGCCATAACTAGTTCAACTCTGCTTAGGAAACTGACAAGAACAGTTGCTCCTCTTCAGTTCGATACACTGTACTTGCTGGGAACAGACGCGAGTGCTATTTGCACTGTGTATGGCAATGGGAGCGCAATAGTGACTTCCCTTACCAGAAAACAACTCTTGCTCGTAGGACCAGAAACTGCATGTGATTCAACTCCATGTAGGACTGGGAAACAAATGCTAGCTCGCCTTACAAGAAACACACTCTGCTTTTGAGAAAAGAGCACTCTTCTACTCTACTGTGTTTCCTATGGGGTCCGAACAGTGAGCTTGCTCAGAACAAAAGAACTGTGCTTCCTACACACACGGCCATATCTAGTTCAATTCTGCTTAGGAACCTGACAAGAACAGTAGCTCCTCTTCAGTCCGATACACTGTACTTGCTGGGAACAGACGCCAGTGCTATTTGTCCTGTGTATGGCAATGGCAGCGCAATAGTGACTCTTCTTACCAGAAAACAACTCTTGCTTGTAGGACCAGAAACTGCATGTGATTCAACTCCATTTAGGACTGGGAAACAAAAGCTAGCTCACCTTACAAGAAACACACTCTGCTTTAGGGAAAAGAGCACTCTTCTACTCTACTGTGTTTCCTATAGGGCCAGAACAGTGAGCTTGCTCAGAACAAAAGAACTGTGCTTCCTACACACGGGCCATATCTAGTTCAACTCTGCTTAGGAAACTGACAAGAACAGTAGCTCCTCTTCAGTCCAATACACTGTACTTGCTGGGAACAGACGACAGTGCTATTGGCACTGTGTATGTCAATGGGAGCGCAATAGTGACTTTCCTTACCAGAAAACAACTCTTGCTCGTAAGACCAGAAACTGCATGAGATTCAACTCCATTTAGGACTGGGAAACAAATGCTAGCTTGCCTTACATGAAACACACTCTGCTTTAGAGAAAAGAGCACTCTTCTACTCTCCTGTGTTTCCTATAGGGCCAGAACAGTGAGCTTGCTCAGAACAAAAAGACTGTGCTTCCTACACACAGGGCCATATCTCGTTCAACTCTGCTTAGGAAACTGACAAGAACAGTAGAACCTCTTCAGTCCGATACACTGTACTTGCTGGGAACAGACGCGAGTGCTATTTGCACTGTGTATGGCAATGGGAGCGCAATAGTGACTTTCCTTACCAGAAAACAACTCTTGCTCATAAGACCAGAAACTGCATGTGATTCAACTCCATTTAGGACTGGGAAACAAATGCTAGCTCGCCTTACATGAAACACACTCTGCTTTTGAGAAAAGAGCACTCTTCTACTCTACTGTGTTTCCTAAGGGGTCCGAACAGTGAGCTTGCTCAGAACAAAAGAACTGTGCTTCCTACACACATGGGCCATATCTACTTCAACTCTGCTTAGGAAACTGACAAGAACAATAGCTCCTCTTCCTTCCAATACACTGTACTTGCAGGGAAGAGACACGAGTGCTCTTTGCACTGTGTATGGCAATTGGAGCACAATAGTGACTTGTCTTACCAGAAAACAACTCTTGCTCGTAGGACAAAATACTGCATGTGACTCAACTCCATTTAGGACTAGGAAACAAACGCTAGCTCTCCATGCAAGAAACACACTCTGCTTTTGAGAAAAGAGCATTCTTCTACTCTACTGTGTTTCCTATAGAGCCAGAAGATTGAACTTGCTCAGAACATTAGAACTGTGCTTTCGACACACACGGCCAAATCTAGTTCAATTCTGCTTAGGAAACTGACAAGAACAGTAGCTCCTCTTCAGTTCGATACACTGTACTTGCTGGGAACAGACGCGAGTGCTATTTGCACTGTGTATGGCAATGGGAGCGCAATAGTGACTTCCCTTACCAGAAAACAACTCTTGCTCGTAGGACCAGAAACTGCATGTGATTCAACTCCATTTAGGACTGGGAAACAAATGCTAGCTCGCCTTACAAGAAACACACTCTGCTTTTGAGAAAAGAGCACTCTTCTACTCTACTGTGTTTCCTATGGGGTCCGAACAGTGAGCTTGCTCAGAACAAAAGAACTGTGCTTCCTACACACACGGCCATATCTAGTTCAATTCTGCTTAGGAACCTGACAAGAACAGTAGCTCCTCTTCAGTCCGATACACTGTACTTGCTGGGAACAGACGCCAGTGCTATTTGTCCTGTGTATGGCAATGGCAGCGCAATAGTGACTCTTCTTACCAGAAAACAACTCTTGCTTGTAGGACCAGAAACTGCATGTGATTCAACTCCATTTAGGACTGGGAAACAAAAGCTAGCTCACCTTACAAGAAACACACTCTGCTTTAGGGAAAAGAGCACTCTTCTACTCTACTGTGTTTCCTATAGGGCCAGAACAGTGAGCTTGCTCAGAACAAAAGAACTGTGCTTCCTACACACGGGCCATATCTAGTTCAACTCTGCTTAGGAAACTGACAAGAACAGTAGCTCCTCTTCAGTCCGATACACTGTACTTGCTGGGAACAGACGCGAGTGCTATTTGCACTGTGTATGTCAATGTGAGCGCAATAGTGACTTTACTTACCAGAAAACAACTCTTGCTCGTAAGACCAGAAACTGCATGAGATTCAACTCCATTTAGGACTGGGAAACAAATGCTAGCTTGCCTTACATGAAACACACTCTGCTTTAGAGAAAAGAGCACTCTTCTACTCTACTGTGTTTCCTATAGGGCCAGAACAGTGAGCTTGCTCAGAACAAAAAGACTGTGCTTCCTACACACAGGGCCATATCTCGTTCAACTCTGCTTAGGAAACTGACAAGAACAGTAGCACCTCTTCAGTCCGATACACTGTACTTGCTGGGAACAGACGCGAGTGCTATTTGCACTGTGCATGGCAATGGGAGCGCAATGGTGACTTTCCTTACCAGAAAACAACTCTTGCTGGTAGGACCAGAAACTGCATGTGATTCAACTCCATTTAGGACTGGGAAACAAATGCTAGGTCGCCTTACAAGAAACACACTCTGCTTTTGAGAAAAGAGCACTCTTCTACTCTACTGTTTTTCCTATGGGGTCCGAACAGTGAGCTTGCTCAGAACAAAAGAACTGTGCTTTCTACACACACGGGCCATATCTAATTCAACTCTGCTTAGGAAACAAACAAGAACAGTAGCTCCTCTTCAGTCCGATACACTGTACTTGCGGGGAACATATGCGAGTGCTATTTGCACTGTTTTTGGCATTGGAGTACAATAGTGACTCGTCTTACCAGAAAACAACTCTTGCTCATAGGAAAAAAACTGCATGTGACTCAACTCCATTTAGGACTGGGAAACAAACACTAGCTCAACTTACAAGAAACACACTCTGCTTTTGAGAAAAGAGCACTCTTCTACTCTACTGTGTTTCCTATGTGGTCCGAACAGTGAGCTTGCTCAGAACAAAAGAACTGTGCTTCCTACACACACGGCCATATCTAGTTCAATTTTGCTTAGGAACCTGACAAGAACAGTAGATCCTCTATAGTCCAATACACTGTACTTGCTGGGAACAGACGCCAGTGCTATTTGTCCTGTGTATGGCAATGGCAGCGCAATAGTGACTCTTCTTACCAGAAAACAACTCTTGCTTGTAGGACCAGAAACTGCATGTGATTCAACTCCATTTAGGACTGGGAAACAAAAGCTGGCTCACCTTATAAGAAACACACTCTGCTTTAGAGAAAAGAGCACTCTTCTACTCTACTGTGTTTCCTATAGGGCCAGAACAGTGAGCTTGCTCAGAACAAAAGAACTCTGCTTCCTACACACGGGCCATATCTAGTTCAACTCTGCTTAGGAAACTGACAAGAAGAATAGCACCTCTTCAGTCCGATACACTGTACTTGCTGGGAACAGACGCGAGTGCTATTTGCACTGTGTATGGCAATTGGAGGACAATAGTGACTTGTCTTACCAGAAAACAACTCTTGCTCGTAGGACAAAAACTGCATGTGACTCAACTCCATTTAGGACTAGGAAACAAACGCTAGCTCGACTTCAAAGAAACACACTCTGCTTTTGATAAAAGAGCACTCTTCTACTCTACTGTGTTTCCTATAGAGCCAGAAGATTGAACTTGCTCAGAATATTAGAACTGTGCTTCCTACACACACGGCAATATCTAGTTCAATTCTGCTTAGGAACCTGACAAGAACAGTAGATCCTCTTCTGTACAATACACTGTACTTGCTGGGAACAGACGCGAGTGCTATTTGCACTGTGTATGGCAATGGGAGCGCAATAGTGACTTCCCTTACCAGAAAACAACTCTTGCTCGTAGGACCAGAAACTGCATGTGATTCAACTCCATTTAGGACTGGGAAACAAATGCTAGCCGCCTTACAAGAAACACACTCTGCTTTTGAGAAAAGAGCACTCTTCTACTCTACTGTGTTTCCTATGGGGTCCGAACAGTGAGCTTGCTCAGAACAAATTAATGTGCTTTCTACACACACGGGCCATATCTAGTTCAACTCTGCTTATAAACCTGACAAGAACAGTAGATCCTCTTCAGTCCAATACACTGTACTTGCTGGGAACAGACGCCAGTGCTAATTGTCTTTTGTATGGCAATGGCAAGTGCAATAGTGTCTCTTCTTACCAGAAAACAACTCTTGCTCGTAGGACCCAAAACTGCATGTGATTCAACTCCATTTAGGACTGGGAAACAAACGCTAGCTCTCCATGCAAGAAACACACTCTGCTTTTGAGAAAGGAGCACTCTTCTACTCTACTGTGTTTCCTGTGGGGTCCAAACAGTGAGCTTGCTCAGAAGAGAAAACTTTGCTTCCTACACACGGACTATATCTAGTTCAACTCTGCTTAGGAAACTGACAAGAACAGTAGCTCCTCTTCAGTCCGATACACTGTAATTGCTGGGAACAGACACGAGTGCTATTTGCACTGTGTATGGCAATGGGAGCGCAATAGTGACTTTCCTTACCACAAAAGAACTCTTGCTCGTAGGACCAGAAACTGCATGTGATTCAACTCCATTTAGGACTGGGAAACAAACACTAGCTTGCCTTACAAGAAACACACCCTGCTTTTGAGAAAAGAGCACTCTTCTACTCTACTGTGTTTCCTATGTGGTCAAAACAGTCAGCTTGCTCAAAACAAAAGAACTGAGCTTCCTACACACACGGGCCATATCTCGTTCAACTCTGCTTAGGAAACTGACAACAACAGTAGCTACTCTTCAGTCCGATACACTGTACTTGCTGGGAACAGAAGCGAGTGCTATTTGCACTGTGTATGGCAATGGGAGCACAATAGTGACTCTTCTTACCAGAAAACAACTCTTGCTCGTAGGACCAGAAACTGCATGAGATTCAACGCCATTTAGGACTGGGAAACAAACGCTAGCTCGCATTACAAGAAACACACTCTGCTTTTGAGAAAAGAGCCCACTTATACTCTAAAGTGTTTCCTCTAGGGCCAGAACAGTGAGCTTGCTCAGAGAAAAAAAAAACTGTGCTTCCAACACACGCGGGCCATATCTAGTTCAACTCTGCATAGGGAACTGACAAAAACAGTAGCTCCTCTTCAGTCCGATACACTGTAATAGCTGGGAACACACGTGAGTGCTATTTGCAGTGTGTATGGCAATGGGACCACCATAGTGACTTTCCTTACCAGAAAACAACTCTTGCTCGTAGGACCAGAAACTGCATGTGATTCAACTCCATTTAGGTCTGGGAAACAAATGCTAGCTCGCCTTACATGAAACACACTCGGCTTTTGAGAAAAGAGCACTCTTCTACTCTACTGTGTTTCCTATAGGGCCAGAACAGTGAGCTTGCTCAGAACAAGAGAACTGTTCTTCCTACACACACGGGCCATATCTCGTTCAACTCTGCTTAGGAAACTGACAAGAACAGTAGCTCCTCTTCAGTCCGATACACTGTACTTGCTGGGAACAGACGCGAGTGCTCTTTGCACTTTGTATGGCAATGGGAACACAATAGTGATTTTCCTTACCAGAAAACAACTCTTGCTCATAGGACCAGAAACTGCATGTGATTCAACTCCATTTAGGACTGGGAAACAAATGCTAGCTCGCCTTACAAGAAACACACTCTGCTTTTGAGAAAAGAGCACTCTTCTACTCTACTGTGTTTTCTATAGGGCCAGAACAGTGAGCATGCTCAGAACAAAAGGCTGTGCTTTCTACACAGACGGCCATATCTAGTTAAATTCTGCTTAGGAACCTGACATGAACAGTAGATCCTCTTCAGTCCAATACAGTGTACTTGCTGGGAACAGACAACAGTGCTATTTGTCCTGTGTATGGCAATGGCAGCACAATAGTGACTCTTCTTACCAGAACACAACTTTTGCTCTTAGGACCAGAAACTGCATGGGATTCAACTCCATTTAGGACTGGGAAACAAATGCTAGCTCGCCTTACAAGAAACAGCCTCTGCTTTTGAGAAAAGAGCACTCTTCTACTCTACTGTGTTTCCTATGGGGTCCAAACAGTGAGCTTGCTCAGAACAGAAAACTGTGCTTCCTACACACGGACCACATCTAGTTCAACTCTGCTTAGGAAATTGACAAGAACAGTAGCTCCTTTTCAGTCCGATACACTGTAATTGCTGGGAACAGACGGGTGTGCTATTTGCACTGTGTATGGCAATGGGAGAGCAATAGTGACTTTCCTTACCAGAAAACAACTCTTGCTCGTAGGACCAGAAACTGCATGTGATTCAACTCCGTTTAGGACTGGGAAACAAATGCTAGCTCGCCTTACAAGAAACACACTCTGCTTTGGAGAAAAGAGCACTCTTCTACTCTACTGTGTTTCCGATGTGGTCAAAACAATGAGCTTGCGCAAAACAAAAGAACTGAGCATCCTACACACATGGGCCATATCTCGTTCAACTCTGCTTAGGAAACTGACAAGAACAATACCTCCTCTTCAGTCCGATACACTGTACTTGCTGGGAACAGACGCGAGTGCTATTTGCACTGTGTATGGTAATGGGAGCACAATTGTGACTTCCTTACCATAAAACAACTCTTGCTCCTAGGACCAGTAACTGCATGTGATTTAACTCCATTTAGGACTGGGAAACAACCGCTAGCTCGCCTTACAAGAAACACACTCTGCTTTTGAGAAAAGAGCACTGTTCTACTCTACTGTGTTTCCTATAGGGCCAGAACAGTGAGCTTGCTGAGAACAAAAGAACTGTGCTTCCTACACACACGGACCATATTTAGTTCAACTATGCTTTGGAAACTGACAAGAACAGTAGCTCCTATTCAGTCCAATACACTGTACTTGCTGGGAACAGACGCGAGTGCTATTTGCACTGTGTATGGCAATAGGAGCGCAATAGTGACTCTTCTTACCAGAAAACAACTCTTGCTCGTGGGACCAAAAACTGCATGTGACTCAACTCCATTTAGGACTGGAAAACAAACGCGAGCTCACCTTAGAAGAAAAACACTCTGCTTTAGAGAAAAGAGCACTCTTCTACTCTACAGTGTTTCCTATGGGGTCCAAAGAGTGAGCTTGCTCAGAACAAAAGAACTGTGCCTCCTACACACATGGACCATATCTATTTCAACTCTGCTTAGGAAACTGACAAGAACAGTAGCTCCTATTCAGTCCAATACACTGTACTTGCTGGGAACAGACAACAGTGCTATTTGTCCTGTGTATGGCAATGGCAGCACAATAGTGACTCTTTTTATGAGACAAGATCTCTTGCTCGTAGGACCAGAAACTGCATGGGATTCAACTCCATTTAGGACTGGGAAACAAACGCTAGCTCGCCTTACAAGAAACACACTCTGCTTTTGAGAAAAGAGCACTCTTCTACTCTACTGTGTTTCCTATGTGGTCCGAACAGTGAGCTTGCTCAGAACAAAAAAACTGTGCTTCCTCCACACACGGCCATATCTAGTTCAATTCTGCTTAGGAACCTGACATGAACAGTAGATCCTCTTCAGTCCAATACACTGTACTTGCTGGGAACAGACAACAGTGCTATTTGTCCTGTGTATGGCAATGGCAGCACAATAGTGACTCTTCTTACGAGAAAAGATCTCTTGCTCGTAGGACCAGAAACTGCATGGGATTCAACTCCATTTAGGACTGGGAAAAACGCTAGCTCGCCTTACAAGAAACACACTCTGCTTTTGAGAAAAGAGCACTCTTCTACTCTAAAGTGTTTCCTATAGGGCCAGAACAGTGAGCTCGCTCAGAACAAAAGAATTGTGCTTCCTACACACACGGGCCATATCTAGTTCAACTCTGCTTAGGAAACTAACAAGAACAGTAGCTCCTCTTCAGTCCGATACACTGTAATAGCTGGGTAAACACGCGAGTGCTATTTGCACTGTGTATGTCAATGAGAGCGCTATAGTGACTTTCCTTACCAGAAAACAACTCTTGCTCATAGGACCAGAAACTGCATGTGATTCAACTCCATTTAGGACTGGGAAACAAATGCTAGCTCACCTTACATGAAACACACACTGCTTTTGAGAAAAGAGCACTCTTCTACTCTACTGTGTTTCCTATGGGGTCCGATAAGTGAGCTTGCTCAGAACAAAAGAACTGTGCTTCCTACACACACGGGCCATATCTAGTTCAACTCTGCTTAGGAAACTGACATGAACAGTAGATCCTCTTCAGTCCAATACACTGTACATGCTGGGAACAGATGCAAGTGCTATTTGCACTGTGTATGGCAATGGGAGTGCAATAGTGACTCTTCTTACTAGAAAACAACTCTTGCTCCTAGGACCAGAAACTGCATGTGTCTCAACTCCATTTAAGACTGGGAAACAAACGCTAGCTCGCCTTACAAGAAAAACACTCTGCTTTTGAGAAAAGAGCACTCTTCTGCTCTTCTGTGTTTCCTATAGGGCCAGAACATTGAGCTTGATCAGAACAAAAGAACTGTGCTTCCTTCACACGGGCCATATCTAGTTCAACTCTGCTTAGGAAACTGACAAGAACAGTAGCTCCTCTTCAGTCCGATACACTGTACTTGCTGGGAATGGACCGAGTGCTATTTGCACTATGTATGGCAATGGGAGCGCAATAGTGACTTTCCTTACCAGAAAACAACTCTTGCTCGTAGGACCAGAAACTGCATGTGATTCAACTCCATTTAGGACTGGGAAACAAATGCTAGCTCGCCTTACATGAAACACACTCTGCTTTTGAGAAAAGAGCACTCTTCTACTCTACTGTGTTTCCTATGGGGTCCAAACAGTGAGCTTGCTCAGAACAAAAGAACTGTGCTTCCTACACACGGACCATATCTAGTTCAACTCTGCTTACGGAACTGACAGTACAGTAGCTCCTATTCAGTCCAATACACTGTACTTCCTGGGAACAGACGCGAGTGCTATTTGTAATGTGTATGGCAATGGGAGCGCAATAGTGACTTTCCTTACCAGAAAACAACTCTTGCTCGTAGGACCAGAAACTGCATGTGATTCAACTCCATTTAGGACTAGGAAACAAACGGTAGCTCGCCTTACAAGAAATACACTCTGCTTTTGAGAAAAGAGCACTGCTGTGGGATGTATGGCAAATGTGTTGCTAATTAATCAATAAAACACTGATTGGCCGTTGGCTAGGCAGGAAGTGTAGGCGGGGCAAGGAGGAGAATAAAGCAGTGAAGTGGAAGGCTGAGAGAGAGACACTGCCAGCCGCCATCAGGACAAGGAAGATGTTAGGTACCAGTAAGCCATGAGCCATGTGGCAAAGTAAAAATTAATAGAAACCTGCTAAATATAAGAGTAAGAGCTAGACAATAACAGGCCTTAGCTAATGGCCAAGCAGTTTAAATAATGTAAGAGTCTTTGTGTTTATTTTATAAGTGGGCTCTGAGACTGGCGGGACTTGGTGGTGGGAGCTGGAGAGAAATTCTCCAGCAACAAATGGCGTCCAATGTGTTGGCAAGAGTTTCCACCTAAAAACTGAGAAAAAAGATTCTAAAACGGAGCTAAAAACAGCTCCTAGTTGTCTCTTTCAAGCTAGTGGCAGCCTGCGTGTTTGAGCTACTATGGCGGGTTCCTGGCGTGCATGCTTGACCTGCAGTATGGCGGGAATGAGGCCTCTGCAAGTGGCACATTAAGCTGTGTGGTGGATTTAGCCTTTGCTAGTACAAAACAAAACATACAAAAAAAAAGAGATTTCTGGGCTACACGCTGCTTTGATAGAAGCAGAGACCCACTATTTCTGAGAGTTGATGGCTCCCAGAGCTGGCGGAAAACGTAGCCATGTTGGGAATCTGAGGTGGGTGGAGCCAGCAGCCACAGCTGCTGCAGTTTAAAGCAATAGATTCACAATAAGACAGATTCAGATGTAATAGTTTACAATGTGTGTAAAAGATATGTAGGCTTGAAAGAGACAAAAAAGGTGATATATAGAGTTATAGAAACAAATACATAGTTTTAAAAAATAAAGTCATTAAAGAGACAGTAAAGGTAGTATAAAAAATAAGCCACGTAAAAATGGATATTACACAGAGAATCTGGATTGTGTTGTCGTTGGGACTTTTCACTGCAGAAAAACATTTGATTCTAAAAGCTGTAGAGTTATGCCAAAATGTATATTTTAAAGATACCTTGACTTCAAAATTTGGATGTAAGGATATGTTGCTTTGGAAAAGAGTCTCTTTTGTTTCCACAGAAAGCCAGAGGCTATGGATTTGTTCAAGATTAAGATACATCAGGTTTGAACAGCCAAGACCCCCTGAAGGTCTGCTATGACACCATGGCCCAGATGATCCAACATCCAGAATGGTTTAAAGGCATCTGGCTCAGACGATACAGCCTCATGGACTATTCCATAATTCTAAATTTTTTTTTGTTTCCCCACAAGATACAGCGCCCCCTTCCAGCATAAAGTAGTAAGAGAAGCTAAGCCGAAATTCCCAAATTATATGTAATTTTACTTTGTTAAGGTTAAAACCTTCCTTTTTGAAAAAAAAAAGGGGGAAGTGCTGTGGGATGTATGGCAAATGTGTTGCTAATTAATCAATAAAACACTGATTGGCCGTTGGCTAGGCAGGAAGTATAGGCGGGGCAAGGAGGAGAATAAAGCAGGGAAGTGGAATGCTGAGAGAGAGACACTGCCAGCCGCCATCAGGACAAGGAAGATGTAAGGTACCAGTAAGCCATGAGCCATGTGGCAAAGTAAAGATTAATAGAAATGGGCCATATATAAGAGTAAGAGCTAGACAATAACAGGCCTGAGCTAATGGCCAAGCAGTTTAAATAATGAAAGAGTCTGTGTGTTTATTTTATAAGTGGGCTCTGAGAATGGCGGGACTTGGTGGTGGGAGCTGGAGAGAAATTCTACAGCATCAGAGCACTCTTCTACTCTACTGTGTTTCCTATGGGGTCCAAACAGTGAGCTTGCTCAGAACAAAAGAACTGTGCTTCCTACACACATGGACCATATCTAGTTCAACTCTGCTTAGGAAACTGACAAGAACAGTAGCTCCTATTCAGTCCAATACACTGTACTTGCTGGGAACAGACGCGAGTGCTATTTGCACTGTGTATGGAATTTGGAGCGCAATAGTGACTCTTCTTACCAGAAAACAGCTCTTGCTCGTAGGAACAAAAACTGCCTGTGACAACTCCATTTATGACTGGGAAACAAACGCTAGCTCGCCCTACAAGAAACACACTCTGCTTTAGAGAAAAGAGCACTCTTCTACTCTACTGTGTTTCCTATAGGGCCAGAACAGTGAGCTTGCTCAGAACAAGAGAACTGTGCTTCCTACACACACGGGAAATATCTCGTTCAACTCTGCTTAGGAAACTGACAAGAACAGTAGCTCCTCTTCAGTCCGATACACTGTACTTGCTGGGAACAGACGCGAGTGCTATTTGCACTGTGTATGTCAATGGGAGCGCAATAGTGACTTTCCTTACCAGAAAACAACTCTTGCTCGTAAGACCAGAAACTGCATGAGATTCAACTCCATTTTGGACTGGGAAACAAATGCTAGCTCGCCTTACATGAAACACACTCTGCTTTTGAGAAAAGAGCACTCTTCTACTCTACTGTGTTTCCTATAGGGTCCGAACAGTGAGCTTGCTCAGAACAAAAGAACTGTGCTTCCAACACATACGGCCATATCTAGTTCAACTCTGCTTAGGAAACTGACAAGAACAATAGCTCCTCTTCCTTCCAATACACTGTACTTGCAGGGAACAGACGCGAGTGCTATTTGCACTGTGTATGGCAATTGGAGCACAATAGTGACTTGTCTTACCAGAAAACAACTCTTGCTCGTAGGACAAAAAACTGCATGTGACTCAACTCCATTTAGGACTAGGAAACAAACGCTAGCTTGACTTCCAAAAAACACACTCTGCTTTTGAGAAAAGAGCACTCTTCTACTCTACTGTGTTTCCTATAGAGCCAGAAGAGTGAACTTGCTCAGAACATTAGAACTGTGCTTCCTACACACACGGCCATATCTAGTTCAATTCTGCTTAGGAACCTGACAAGAACAGTAGATCCTCTTCTGTACAATACACTGTACTTGCTGGAAACAGACGCCAGTGCTATTTGTCCTGTGTATGGCAATGGCAGTGCAATAGTGACTCTTCTTACGATAAAACAACCCTTGCTCGTAGGACTAAAAACTGCATGTGATTCAACTCCATTTAGGACTGGGAAACAAACGCTAGCTCGACTTACAAGAAACACAATCTGCTTTAGGGAAAAGAGCACTCTTCTACTCTATTGTGTTTCCTATAGGGCCAGAACAGTGAGCTTGCTCAGAACAAAAGAACTGTGCTTCCTACACACGGGCCATAAGTAGTTCAACTCTGCTTAGGAAACTGACAAGAACAGTAGCTCCTCTTCAGTCCGATACACTGTACTTGCTGGGAAAAGACGCGAGTGCTATTTGCACTGTGTATGGCAATGGAAGCGCAATAGTGACTTACCTTACCAGAAAACAACTCTTCCTCGTAGGACCAGAAACTGCATGTGATTCAACTCCATTTAGGACTGGGAAACAAATGCTAGCTCGCCTTACAAGAAACACACTCTGCTTTTGAGAAAAGAGCACACTTCTACTCTACTGTGTTTCCTATGGGGTCCGAACAGTAAGCTTGCTCAGAACAAAAGAACTGTGCTTTCTACACACACGGGCCATATCTAGTTCAACTCTGCTTAGGAAATGGACAAGAACAGTAGCTCCTCTTCAGTCCAATACACTGTACTTGCGGGGAACAGACGCCAGTGCTATTTGCACTGTGTATGGCAATTGGAGCACAATAGTGACTTGTCTTACGAGAAAACAATTCTTGCTCGTAGGACAAAAAACTGCATGTGACTCAACTCCATTTAGGACTGGGAAACAAACGCTAGCTCGACTTCCAAGAAACACACTCTGCTTTTGAGAAAAGAGCACTCTTCTACTCTACTGTGTTTCCTAGGTGTTCCGAAAAGTGAGCTTGCTCAGAACAAAAAAACTGTGCTTCCTACACACACGGCCATATCTAGTTCAAGTCTGCTTAGGAACCTGACAAGAACAGTAGATCCTCTTCAGTCCAATACACTGTACTTGCTGGGAAGAGACGCCAGTGCTATTTGTCCTGTGTAATGCAATGGCAGCGCAAGAGTGACTCTTCTTACCAGAAAACAACTCTTGCTCGTAGGACCAGAAACTGCATGGGATTCAACTCCATTTAGGACTGGGAAATAAACTCTAGCTCGCTTTACAAGAAACACACTCTGCTTTTGAGAAAAGAGCACTCTTCTACTCTACTGTGTTTCCTATAGGGCCAGAACAGTGAGGTTGCTCAGAAAAAAAGAACTGTACTTCCTACACACACGGGCCATATCTAGTTCAACTCTGCTAAGGGAACTGAGAAGAACAGTAGGTCCTCTTCGGTCCAATACAATGTACTTGCTGGGAACAGACGGGAGGGCTATTTGCACTGTGTATGGCAATGGGAGCGAAATTGTGATTTCCTTACCAGAAAACAACTCTTGCTCGTAGGAACAGAAACTGCATGTGATTCCACTCCATTTAGGACTGGGAAACAAACGCTAGCTCGCCTTACAAGAAACACACTCTGCTTTAGAGAAAAGAGCACTCTTCTACTCTACTGTGTTTCCAATAGGGCCAGAACAGTGAACTTGTTCAGAACATAAGAACTGTGCTTCCTACACACACGGGCCATATCTAGTTCAACTCTGCTTAGGAAACTGACAAGAACATTAGCTCCTCTTCAGTCCGATACACTGTACTTGCTGGGAATAGACGCGAGAGCTATTTGCACTATGTATGGCAAGGGGAGCACAATAGTGACTTTCCTTACCAGAAAACAACTCTTGCTCTTAGGACCAGAAACTGCATGAGATTCAACTCCATTTAGGACTGGGAAACAAACACTAGCTCGCCTTACAAGAAACACACTCTGCTTTTGAGAAAAGAGCACTCTTCTACTCTACTGTGTTTCCTATGTTGTCCGAACAGTGAGCTTGCTCAGAACAAAAGAACTGTGCTTCCTACACACACGGCCATATCTAGTTCAAGTCTGCTTAGGAACCTGACAAGAACAGTAGATCCTCTTCAGTCCAATACACTATACTTGCTAGGAACAGACGCCAGTGCTATTTGTCCTGTGTATGGCAATGGCAGCACAATAGTGACTCTTCTTACCAGAAAACAACTCTTGCTCGTAGGACCAGAAACTGAATGTTATTCCACTCCATTTAGGACTGGGAAACAAACTCTAGCTCGCTTTACAAGAAACACACTCTGCTTTTGAGAAAAGAGCACTCTTCTACTCTACTGTGTTTCCTATAGGGACAGAACAGTGAGCTTGCTCAGAAATAAAGAACTGTACTTCCTACACACGGGCCATATCTAGTTCAACTCTGCTTAGGAAACTGACAAGAACTGTAGCTCCTATTAAGTCCAATACACTTTAATGCTGGGAAAAGATGCGAGTGCTATTTGCCTTGTGTAGGGCAATGGGAGCGCAATAGTGACTTTCCTTACCAGAAAAAAACTCTTGTTCGTAGGACCAGAAACTGGTTGTGATTCAACTCCATTTAGGACTAGGAAACAAACGCTAGCTCGCCTTACAAAAACACACTCTGCTTTTGAGAAAAGAGCACTCTTCTACTCTACTGTGTTTCCTATAATGCGAGAACAGTGAGCTTGCTCAGAACATAAGAACGGTTCTTCCTACACACACGGGCCATATCTAGTTGAACTCTGCTTAGGAAACTGACAAGACAGTAGCACCTCTTCAGTCCGATACACTGTACTTGCTGGGAACAGACACGAGAGCTATTTGCACTATGTATGGCAAGGGGAGCTCAATAGTGACTTTCCTTACCAGAAAACAACTCTTGCTCTTAGGACCAGAAACTGCATGTGATTCAACTCCATTTAGGACTGGGAAACAAACGCTAGCTCGCCTTACAAGAATACACTCTGCTTCTGAGAAAAGAGCACTCTTCTACTCTACTGTGTTTCCTGTGGTGTCCGAACAGTGATCTTGCTCAGAACAAAAGAACTGTGTTCCTGCACACACGGTCATATCTAGTTCAAGTCTGCTTAGGAACCTGACAAGAACAGTAGATCCTCTTCAGTCCAATACACTTTACTTGCGGGGAACAGACGCGAGTGCTATTTGCACTGTGTAGGGCAATGGCAGCGCAATAGTTACTCGTCTTACCAAGAAGCAACTCTTGCTCGTAGGACAAAAAACTGCAAGTGACTCAACTCCATTTAGGACTGGGAAACAAACGCTAGCTCGCCTTACAAGAAACACACTCTGCTTTAGAGAAAAGAGCACTCTTCTACTCTACTGTGTTTCCTCTGGGGCCAGAACAGTGAGCTTGCTCAGAACATAAGAACTGTGCTTCCTACACACACGGGCCATATCTAGTTCAACTCTGCTTAGGAAATGGACAAGAACAGTAGCTCCTCTTCAGTCCAATACACTGTACTTGCGGGGAACAGACGCCAGTGCTATTTGCACTGTGTATGGCAATTGGAGCACAATAGTGACTTGTCTTACGAGAAAACAATTCTTGCTCATAGGACAAAAAACTGCCTGTGACTCAACTCCATTTAGGACTGGGAAACAAACGCTAGCTCGACTTCCAAGAAACACACTCTGCTTTTGAGAAAAGAGCACTCTTCTACTCTACTGTGTTTCCTAGGTGTTCCGAAAAGTGAGCTTGCTCAAAACAAAAAAACTGCGCTTCCTACACACACGGCCATATCTAGTTCAAGTCTGCTTAGGAACCTGACAAGAACAGTAGATCCTCTTCAGTCCAATACACTGTACTTGCAGGGAAGAGACGCCAGTGCTATTTGTCCTGTGTAATGCAATGGCAACGCAAGAGTGACTCTTCTTACCAGAAAACAACTCTTGCTCGTAGGACCAGAAACTGCATGGGATTCAACTCCATTTAGGACTGGGAAATAAACTCTATCTTGCTTTACAAGAAACACACTCTGCTTTTGAGAAAAGAGCACTCTTCTACTCTACTGTGTTTCCTTTAGGGCCAGAACAGTGAGGTTGCTCAGAAAAAAAGAACTGTACTTCCTACACACACGGGCCATATCTAGTTCAACTCTGCTTAGGAAACTGAGAAGAACAGTAGGTCCTCTTCGGTCCAATACAATGTACTTGCTGGGAACAGACGGGAGGGCTATTTGCACTGTGTATGGCAATGGGAGCGAAATTGTGATTTCCTTACCAGAAAACAACTCTTGCTCGTAGGAACAGAAACTGCATGTGATTCCACTCCATTTAGGACTGGGAAACAAACGCTAGCTCGCCTTACAAGAAACACACTCTGCTTTAGAGAAAAGAGCACTCTTCTACTCTACAGTGTTTCCTATGTGGTCCAAACAGTGAGCTTGTTCAGAACAAAAGAACTGTGATTCCTACAGACACGGACCATATCTAGTTCAACTCTGCTTAGGAAACTGACAAGAACAGTAGCTCCTATTCAGTCCAATACACTGTACTTGCTGGAAAAAGACGCGAGTGCTATTTGCCTTGTGTAGCGCAATGGGAGCGCAATAGTGACTTTCCTTACCAGAAAACAGCTCTTTTTCGTAGGACCAGAAACTGCATGTGATTCAACTCCATTTAGGACTAGGAAACAAACGCTAGCTCGCCTTACAAAAACACACTCTGCTTTTGAGAAAAAAGCACTCTTCTACTCTACTGTGTTTCCAATAGGGCCAGAACAGTGAGCTTGTTCAGAACATAAGAACTGTGCTTCCTACACACACGGGCCATATCTAGTTCAACTCTGCTTAGGAAACTGACAAGAACATTAGCTCCTCTTCAGTCCGATACACTGTACTTGCTGGGAATAGACGCGAGAGCTATTTGCACTATGTATGGCAAGGGGAGCACAATAGTGACTTTCCTTACCAGAAAACAACTCTTGCTCTTAGGACCAGAAACTGCATGAGATTCAACTCCATTTAGGACTGGGAAACAAACGCTAGCTCGCCTTACAAGAAACACACTGTGCTTTTGAGAAAAGAGCACTCTTCTACTCTACTGTGTTTCCTATGGTGTCCGAACAGTGAGCTTGCTCAGAACAAAAGAACTGTGCTTCCTACACACACGGCCATATCTAGTTCAAGTCTGCTTAGGAACCTGACAAGAACAGTAGATCCTCTTCAGTCCAGTACACTATACTTGCTAGGAACAGACGCCAGTGCTATTTGTCCTGTGTATGGCAATGGCAGCACAATAGTGACTCTTCTTACCAGAAAACAACTCTTGCTCATAGGACCAGAAACTGAATGTGATTCCACTCCATTTAGGACTGGGAAACAAACTCTAGCTCGCTTTACAAGAAACACACTCTGCTTTTGAGAAAAGAGCACTCTTCTACTCTACTGTGTTTCCTATAGGGACAGAACAGTGAGCTTGCTCAGAAATAAAGAACTGTACTTCCTACACACACGGGCCATATCTAGTTCAACTCTGCTTAGGAAACTGACAAGAACTGTAGCTCCTATTAAGTCCAATACACTTTACTTGCTGGGAAAAGATGCGAGTGCTATTTGCCTTGTGTAGGGCAATGGGAGCGCAATAGTGACTTTCCTTACCAGAAAAAAACTCTTGTTCGTAGGACCAGAAACTGCTTGTGATTCAACTCCATTTAGGACTAGGAAACAAACGCTAGCTCGCCTTACAAAAACACACTCTGCTTTTGAGAAAAGAGCACTCTTCTACTCTACTGTGTTTCCTATAGTGCCAGAACAGTGAGCTTGCTCAGAACATAAGAACGGTTCTTCCTACACACACGGGCCATATCTAGTTGAACTCTGCTTAGGAAACTGACAAGACAGTAGCACCTCTTCAGTCCGATACACTGTACTTGCTGGGAACAGACGCTAGTGCTATTTGCACTGTGTATGGCAATGGGAGCGCAATAGTGACTTTCCTTACCAGAAAACAACTCTTGCTCGTAGGACCAGAAACTGCATGTGATTCAACTCCATTTAGGACTGGAGAACAAGTGCTAGCTCGCCTTACATGAAACACACTCTGCTTTTGAGAAAAGAGCACTCTTCTACTCTACTGTGTTTCCTATGGGGTCCGAACAGTGAGCTTGCTCAGAACAAAAGTACTGTGCCTCCTACACACACAGGCCATATCTAGTTCAACTCTGCTTAGGAAACAAACAAGAACAGCAGCTCCTCTTCAGTCCAATACACTGTACTTGCGGGGAACAGACGCGAGTGCTATTTGCACTGTGTATGGCAATTGGAGCACAATAGTGACTTGTCTTACGAGAAAACAACTCTTGCTCGTAGGACAAAAAACTGCATGTGACTCAACTCCATTTAGGACTGGGAAACAAACGCTAGCTTGCCTTACAAGAAACACACTCTTCTTTTGAGAAAAGAGCACTCTTCTACTCTACTGTGTTTCCTATGTGTTCAGAAAAGTGAGCTTGCTCAGAACAAAAAAACTGTGCTTCCTACACACAAGGCCATATCTAGTTCAAGTCTGCTTAGGAAACTGACAAGAACAGTAGCTCCTCTTCAGTCCGAAACACTCTACTTGCTGGGAACAGACGCGAGTGCTAATTGCACTGTGTATGGCAATTGGAGCACAATAGTGACTCGTCTTACCAGAAAAAAACTCTTGCTCATAGGACAAAAAACTGCATGTGACTCAAATCCATTTAGGACTGGGAAACAAACGCTAGCTCGCCTTACAAGAAACACACTCTGCTTTAGAGAAAAGAGCACTCTTCTACTCTACTGTGTTTCCTATGGGGCCAGAGCAGTGAGCTTGCTCAGAACATAAGAACTGTGCTTCCTACACACACGGGCCATATCTAGTTCAACTCTGCTTAGGAACCTGACAAGAACAGTAGCTCCTCTTCAGTCCAATACACTGTAGTTGCTGGGAACAGACGCCAGTGCTATTTGCACTGTGTATGGCAAAGGGAGCGCAATAGTGACTTTCCTTAACAGAAAACAACTCTTGTTCGTAGGACTAGAAACTGCATGTGATTCAACTCCATTTAGGACTAGGAAACAAACGCTAGCTTGCCTTACAAAAACACACTCTGCTTTTGAGGAAAGAGCACTCTTCTACTCTACTGTGTTTCCTATAGGGCCAGAACAGTGAGCTTGCTCAGAACATAAGAACCGTGCTTCCTACATACACGGGCCATATCTAGTTCAACTCTGCTTAGGAAACTGACAAGAACAGTAGCTCCACTTCAGTCCGATACACTGTACTTGCTGGGAACAGACACGAGAGCTATTTGCACTATGTATGGCAAGGGGAGCACAATAGTGAATTTCCTTACCAGAAAACAACTCTTGCTCTTAGGACCAGAAACTGCATGTGATTCAACTCCATTTAGGACTGGGAAACAAACGCTAGCTCGCCTTACAAGAACACACTCTGCTTTTGAGAAAAGAGCACTCTTCTACTCTACTGGGTTTCCTATGGTGTCCGAACAGTGAGCTTGCTCAGAACAAAAGAACTGTGCTTCCTACACACACGGCCATATCTAGTTCAATTCTGCTTAGTAACCTGACAAGAACAGTAGATCCTCTTCAGTCCAATACACTGTACTTGCTGGGAACAGACGCCAGTGCTATTTGTCCTGTGTATGGCAATGGCAGTGCAATAGTGACTCTTCTTACCATAAAACAACTCTTGCTCTTAGGACTAGAAACTGCATGTGATTAAACTCCATTTAGGACTGGGAAACAAACGCTAGCTCGGCTTACAAGAAACACACTCTGCTTTAGAGAAAAGAGCACTCTTCTACTCTACTGTGATTCCTATAGGGCCAGAACAGTGAGCTTGCTCAAAACAAAAGAACTGTGCTTTCTACATACGGCCCATAACTAGTTCAACTCTGCTTATGAAACTGACAAGAACAGTAGCTCCTCTTCAGTCCGATACACTGTACTTGCTGGGAACAGACGCGAGTGCTATTTGCACTGTGTATGGCAATGGGAGCGCAATAGTGACTTTCCTTACCAGAAAACAACTCTTGCTCGTAGGACCCGAAACTGCATGTGATTCAACTCCATTTAGGACTGGGAAACAAATGCTAGCTCGCCTTACAAGAAACACACTCTGCTTTTGAGAAAAGAGCACTCTTCTACTCTCCTGTGTTTTCTATGGGGTCCGAACAGTGAGCTTGCTCAGAACAAAAGAACTGTGCTTTCTACACACACGGGCCATATCTAATTCAACTCGGCTTAGGAAACAAACAAGAACAGTAGCTCCTCTTCAGTCCAATACACTGTATTTGCGGGGAACAGACGCGAGTGCTATTTGCACTTTGTATGGCATTGGAGCACAATAGTGACTCGTCTTACCAGAAAATAACTCTTGCTCGTTGGACAAAAAACTGCATGTGACTCAACTCCATTTAGGACTGGGAAACAAACGCTAACTCGACTTCCAAGTAACACACTCTGCTTTTGAGAAAAGAGCACTCTTCTACTCTACTGTGTTTCCTATGTGTTCCGAACAATGAGCTTGCTCAGAACAAAAAAACTGTGCTTCCAACACACACGGCCATATCTAGTTCAATTCTGCTTAGGAACCTGACAAGAACAGGAGATCCTCTTCAGTCCAATACACTGTACTTGCTGGGAACAGACGCCAGTGCTATTTGTCCTGTGTATGGCAATGGCAGCGCAATAGTGACTCTTCTTACCAGAAAACAACTCTTGCTTGTAGGACCAGAAACTGCATGTGATTCAACTCCATTTAGGACTGTGAAACAAAAGCTAGCTCACCTTACAAGAAACACACTCTGCTTTAGAGAAAAGAGCACTCTTCTACTCTACTATGTTTCCTATAGGGCCAGAACAGTGAGCTTCTTCAGAACAAAAGAACTGTACTTCCTACACACGGGCCATATCTAGTTCAACTCTGCTTAGGAAACTGACAAGAACAGTAGCTCCTCTTCAGTCCGATACACTGTACTTGCTGGGAACAGACGCGAGTGCTATTTGCACTGTGTATGTCAATGGGAGCGCAATAGTGACTTTCCTTACCAGAAAACAACTCTTGCTCGTAAGACCAGAAACTGCATGAGATTCAACTCCATTTAGGACTGGGAAACAAATGCTAGCTCGCCTTACATGAAACACACTCTGCTTTTGAGAAAAGAGCACTCTTCTACTCTACTGTGTTTCCTATGGGGTCCGAACAGTGAGCTTGCTCAGAACAAAACTACTGTGCTTCCTACACATACAGCCATATCTAGTTCAACTCTGCTTAGGAAACTGACAAGAACAATAGCTCCTCTTCCTTCCAATACACTGTACTTGCAGGGAACAGACGCGAGTGCTATTTGCACTGTGTATGGCAATTGGAGCACAATAGTGACTTGTCTTCCCAGAAAACAACTCTTGCTCGTAGGACAAAAAACTGCATGTGACTCAACTCCATTTAGGACTAGGAAACAAACGCTAGCTCGCCTTACCAGAAGCACACTCTGCTTTTGAGAAAAGAGCACTCTTCTACTCTACTGTGTTTCCTATAGAGCCAGAAGAGTGAACTTGCTCAGAACATTAGAACTGTGCTTCCTACACACACGGCCATATCCAGTTCAATTCTGCTTAGGAACCTGACAAGAACAGTAGATCTTCTTCTGTACAATACACTGTACTTGCTGGGAACAGACGCCAGTGCTATTTGTCCTGTGTATGGCAATGGCAGCGCAACAGTGAGTCTTCTTACCGTAAAACAACCCTTGCTCGTAGGACTAGAAACTGCATGTGATTCAACTCCATTTAGGACTGGGAAACAAACGCTAGCTCGACTTACAAGAAACACACTCTGCTTTAGGGAAAAGAGCACTCTTCTCCTCTATTGTGTTTCCTATAGGGCCAGAACAGTGAGCTTTCTCAGAACAAAAGAACTGTGCTTCCTACACACGGGCCATAACTAGTTCAACTCTGCTTAGGAAACTGACAAGAACAGTAGCTCCTCTTCAGTCCGATACACTGTACTTGCTGGGAAAAGACGCGAGTGCTATTTGCACTGTGTATGGCAATGGAAGCGCAATAGTGACTTACCTTACCAGAAAACAACTCTTGCTCGTAGGACCAGATATTGCATGTGATTCAACTCCATTTAGGACTGGGAAACAAACGCTAGCTCGTCTTACAAGAAACACACTCGGCTTTAGAGAAAAGAGCAGTCTTCTACTCTACTGTGTTTCCTACAGGGCCAGAACAGTGAGCTTGCTCAGAACATAAGAACTGTGCTTCCTACACACTGGCCATATCTAGTTGAACTCTGCTTCGGAAACTGACAAGAAAAGTAGCTCCTCTTCAGTCCAATACACTGTACTTGCTGGGAAAAGACGCGAGTGCTATTTGTATTGTGGATGGCAATAGGAGCACAATAGTGACTTTCCTTACCAGAAAACAACTCTTGCTCGTAGGACCAGAAACTGCATGTGATTCAACTCCATTTAGGACTGGGAAACAAATGCTAGCTCGCCTTACATGAAACACACTCTGCTTTTGAGAAAAGAGCACTCTTCTACTCTACTGTGTTTCCTATGTGGTCCGAACAGTGAGCTTGCTCAGAACAAAAGAACTGTGCTTCCTACATACACGGGCCATATCTAGTTCAACTCTGCTTATGAAACTGACAAGAACAGTAGCTCCTCTTCAGTCCAATACACTGTACTTGCTGGGAACAGACGCCAGTGCTATTTGTCCTGTGTATGGCAATGGCAGCGCAATAGTGACTCTTCTTACCAGAAAACAACTCTTGCTTGTAGGACCAGAAACTGCATGTGATTCAACTCCATTTAGGACTGTGAAACAAAAGCTAGCTCACCTTAAAAGAAACACACTCTGCTTTAGAGAAAAGAGCACTCTTCTACTCTACTGTGTTTCCTATAGGGCCAGAACAGTGAGCTTCTTCAGAACAAAAGAACTGTACTTCCTACACACGGACCATATCTAGTTCAACTCTGCTTAGGAAACTGACAAGAACAGTAGCTCCTCTTCAGTCCGATACACTGTACTTGCTGGGAACAGACGTGAGTGCTATTTGCACTGTGTATGTCAATGGGAGCGCAATAGTGACTTTCCTTACCAGAAAACAACTCTTGTTCGTAAGACCAGAAACTGCATGAGATTCAACTCCATTTAGGACTGGGAAACAAATGCTAGCTCGCCTTACATGAAACACACTCTGCTTTTGAGAAAAGAGCACTCTTCTACTCTACTGTGTTTCCTATGGGGTCCGAACAGTGAGCTTGCTCAGAACAAAACTACTGTGCTTCCTACACATACAGCCATATCTAGTTCAACTCTGCTTAGGAAACTGACAAGAACAATAGCTCCTCTTCCTTCCAATACACTGTACTTGCAGGGAACAGACGCGAGTGCTATTTGCACTGTGTATGGCAATTGGAGCACAATAGTGACTTGTCTTCCCAGAAAACAACTCTTGCTCGTAGGACAAAAAACTGCATGTGACTCAACTCCATTTAGGACTAGGAAACAAACGCTAGCTCGCCTTACCAGAAGCACACTCTGCTTTTGAGAAAAGAGCACTCTTCTACTCTACTGTGTTTCCTATAGAGCCAGAAGAGTGAACTTGCTCAGAACATTAGAACTGTGCTTCCTACACACACGGCCATATCTAGTTCAATTCTGCTTAGGAACCTGACAAGAACAGTAGATCTTCTTCTGTACAATACACTGTACTTGCTGGGAACAGACGCCAGTGCTATTTGTCCTGTGTATGGCAATGGCAGCGCAACAGTGAGTCTTCTTACCGTAAAACAACCCTTGCTCGTAGGACTAGAAACTGCATGTGATTCAACTCCATTTAGGACTGGGAAACAAACGCTAGCTCGACTTACAAGAAACACACTCTGCTTTAGGGAAAAGAGCACTCTTCTACTCTATTGTGTTTCCTATAGGGCCAGAACAGTGAGCTTTCTCAGAACAAAAGAACTGTGCTTCCTACACACGGGCCATAACTAGTTCAACTCTGCTTAGGAAACTGACAAGAACAGTAGCTCCTCTTCAGTCCGATACACTGTACTTGCTGGGAAAAGACGCGGGTGCTATTTGCACTGTGTTTGGCAATGGAAGCGCAATAGTGACTTACCTTACCAGAAAACAACTCTTGCTCGTAGGACCAGATATTGCATGTGATTCAACTCCATTTAGGACTGGGAAACAAACGCTAGCTCGTCTTACAAGAAACACACTCGGCTTTAGAGAAAAGAGCAGTCTTCTACTCTACTGTGTTTCCTATAGGGCCAGAACAGTGAGCTTGCTCAGAACATAAGAACTGTGCTTCCTACACACTGGCCATATCTAGTTGAACTCTGCTTAGGAAACTGACAAGAAAAGTAGCTCCTCTTCAGTCCAATACACTGTACTTGCTGGGAAAAGACGCGAGTGCTATTTGTATTGTGGATGGCAATAGGAGCACAATAGTGACTTTCCTTACCAGAAAACAACTCTTGCTCGTAGGACCAGAAACTGCATGTGATTCAACTCCATTTAGGACTGGGAAACAAATGCTAGCTCGCCTTACATGAAACACACTCTGCTTTTGAGAAAAGAGCACTCTTCTACTCTACTGTGTTTCCTATGTGGTCCGAACAGTGAGCTTGCTCAGAACAAAAGAACTGTGCTTCCTACACACACCGGCCATATCTAGTTCAACTCTGCTTATGAAACTGACAAGAACAGTAGCTCCTCTTCAGTCCAATACACTTTACTTGCGGGGAACAGACGCGAGTGCTATTTGCACTGTGTAGGGCAATTTTAGCACAATAGTGACTCGTCTTACCAAGAAGCAACTCTTGCTCGTAGGACAAAAAACTGCAAGTGACTCAACTCCATTTAGGACTGGGAAACAAACGCTAGCTCGCCTTACAAGAAACACACTCTGCTTTAGAGAAAAGAGCACTCTTCTACTCTACTGTGTTTCCAATAGGGCCAGAACAGTGAGCTTGTTCAGAACATAAGAACTGTGCTTCCTACACACACGGGCCATATCTAGTTCAACTCTGCTTAGGAAACTGACAAGAACATTAGCTCCTCTTCAGTCCGATACACTGTACTTGCTGGGAATAGACGCGAGAGCTATTTGCACTATGTATGGCAAGGGGAGCACAATAGTGACTTTCCTTACCAGAAAACAACTCTTGCTCTTAGGACCAGAAACTGCATGAGATTCAACTCCATTTAGGACTGGGAAACAAACACTAGCTCGCCTTACAAGAAACACACTCTGCTTTTGAGAAAAGAGCACTCTTCTACTCTACTGTGTTTCCTATGTTGTCCGAACAGTAAGCTTGCTCAGAACAAAAGAACTGTGCTTCCTACACACACGGCCATATCTAGTTCAAGTCTGCTTAGGAACCTGACAAGAACAGTAGATCCTCTTCAGTCCAATACACTATACTTGCTAGGAACAGACGCCAGTGCTATTTGTCCTGTGTATGGCAATGGCAGCACAATAGTGACTCTTCTTACCAGAAAACAACTCTTGCTCGTAGGACCAGAAACTGAATGTTATTCCACTCCATTTAGGACTGGGAAACAAACTCTAGCTCGCTTTACAAGAAACACACTCTGCTTTTGAGAAAAGAGCACTCTTCTACTCTACTGTGTTTCCTATAGGGACAGAACAGTGAGCTTGCTCAGAAATAAAGAACTGTACTTCCTACACACGGGCCATATCTAGTTCAACTCTGCTTAGGAAACTGACAAGAACTGTAGCTCCTATTAAGTCCAATACACTTTAATGCTGGGAAAAGATGCGAGTGCTATTTGCCTTGTGTAGGGCAATGGGAGCGCAATAGTGACTTTCCTTACCAGAAAAAAACTCTTGTTCGTAGGACCAGAAACTGCTTGTGATTCAACTCCATTTAGGACTAGGAAACAAACGCTAGCTCGCCTTACAAAAACACTCTCTGCTTTTGAGAAAAGAGCACTCTTCTACTCTACTGTGTTTCCTATAATGCGAGAACAGTGAGCTTGCTCAGAACATAAGAACGGTTCTTCCTACACACACGGGCCATATCTAGTTGAACTCTGCTTAGGAAACTGACAAGACAGTAGCACCTCTTCAGTCCGATACACTGTACTTGCTGGGAACAGACGCGAGAGCTATTTGCACTATGTATGGCAAGGGGAGCTCAATAGTGACTTTCCTTACCAGAAAACAACTCTTGCTCTTAGGACCAGAAACTGCATGTGATTCAACTCCATTTAGGACTGGGAAACAAACGCTAGCTCGCCTTACAAGAATACACTCTGCTTCTGAGAAAAGAGCACTCTTCTACTCTACTGTGTTTCCTGTGGTGTCCGAACAGTGATCTTGCTCAGAACAAAAGAACTGTGTTCCTGCACACACGGTCATATCTAGTTCAAGTCTGCTTAGGAACCTGACAAGAACAGTAGATCCTCTTCAGTCCAATACACTGTACTTGCTGGGAACAGACGCCAGTGCTATTTGTCCTGTGTATGGCAATGGCAGCGCAATAGTGACTCCTCTTACCAGAAAACAACTCTTGCTTGTAGGACCAAAAACTGCATGTGATTCAACTCCATTTAGGACTGGGAAACAAAAGCTAGCTCACCTTACAAGAAACACACTCTGCTTTAGGGAAAAGAGCACTCTTCTACTCTACTGTGTTTCCTATAGGGTCAGAACAGTGAGCTTGCTCAGAACAAAAGAACTGTGCTTCCTACACACGGGCCATGTCTAGTTCAACTCTGCTTAGGAACTGACAAGAACAGTAGCTCCTCTTCAGTCCAATACACTGTACTTGCTGGGAACAGACGCGAGTGCTATTTGCACTGTGTATGTCAATGGGAGCGCAATAGTGACTTTCCATACCAGAAAACAACTCTTGCTCATAAGACCAGAAACTGCATGAGATTCAACTCCATTTAGGACTGGGAAACAAATGCTAGCTCGCCTTACATGAAACACACTCTGCTTTTGAGAAAAGAGCACTCTTCTACTCTACTGTGTTTCCTATGGGGTCCCAACAGTGAGCTTGCTCAGAACAAAAGAACTGTGCTTCCTACACACATGGGCCATATCTAGTTCAACTCTGCTTAGGAAACTGACAAGATCAATAGCTCCTCTTCCTTCCAATACACTGTACTTGCAGGGAACAGACGCGAGTGCTATTTGCACTGTGTATGGCAATTGGAGCACAATAGTGACTTGTCTTACCAGAAAACAACTCTTGCTCGTAGGACAAAAAACTGCATGTGACTCAACTCAATTTAGGACTAGGAAACAAACGCTAGCTCGCCTTACAAGAAACACACTCTGCTTCAGAGAAAAGAGCACTCTTCTACTCTACTGTGTTTCCTACAGGGCCAGAACAGTGAGCTTGCTCAGAACATAAGAACTGTGCTTCCTACACGCGGTCCATATCTAGTTGAACTCTGCTTAGGAAACTGACAAGAACAGTAGCTCCTATTCAGTCCAATACACTGTACTTGCTGGGAAAAGATGCGAGTGCTATTTGCCTTGTGTAGGGCAATGGAAGTGCAATAGTGACTTTCCTTACCAGAAAACAGCTCTTTTTCGTAGGACCAGAAACTGCATGTGATTCAACTCCATTTAGGACTAGGAAACAAACGCTAGCTCGCCTTACAAAAACACACTCTGCTTTTGAGAAAAGAGCACTCTTCTACTCTACTGTGTTTCCAATAGTGCCAGAACAGTGAGCTTGTTCAGAACATAAGAACTGTGCTTCCTACACACACGGGCCATATCTAGTTCAACTCTGCTTAGGAAACTGACTAGAACAGTAGCTCCTCTTCAGTCCGATACACTGTACTTGCTGGGAATAGACGCGAGAGCTATTTGCACTATGTATGGCAAGGGGAGCGCAATAGTGACTTTCTTTACCAGAAAAAAACTCTTGCTCTTAGGACCAGAAACTGCATGAGATTCAACTCCATTTAGGACTGGGAAAAAAACTCGAGCTCGCCTTACAAGAAACACACTCTGCTTTTGAGAAAAGAGCACTCTTCTACTGTACTGTGTTTCCTATGGTGTCCGAACAGTGAGCTTGCTCAGAACAAAAGAACTGTGCTTCCTACACACACGGCCATATCTAGTTCAAGTCTCCTTAGGAACCTGACAAGAACAGTAGATCCTCTTCAGTCCAATACACTATACTTGCTGGGAACAGACAACAGTGCTATTTGTCCTGTGTATGGCAATGGCAGCGCAATAGTGACTCTTCTTACCAGAAAACAACTCTTGCTCGTAGGACCAGAAACTGCATGTGATTCAACTCCATTTAGGACTGGGAAACAAACTCTAGCTCGCTTTACAAGAAACACACTCTGCTTTTGAGAAAAGAGCACTCTTCTACTCTACTGTGTTTCCTAGGTGGTCTGAAAAGTGAGCTTGCTCAGAACAAAAAAACTGTGCTTCCTACACACACGGCCATATCTAGTTCAAGTCTGCTTAGGAACCTGACAAGAACAGTAGATCCTCTTCAGTCCAATACACTGTACTTCCTGGGAAGAGAAGCCAGTGCTATTTGTCCTGTGTATGGCAATGGCAGCGCAATAGTGACTCTTCTTACCAGAAAACAACTCTTGCTTGTAGGACCAGAAACTGGATGTGATTCAACTCCATTTAGGACTGGCAAACAAAAGCTAGCTCACCTTACAAGGAACACATTCTGCTTTAGAGAAAAGAGCACACTTCTACTCTACTGTGTTTCCTATAGGGCCAGAACAGTGAGCTTGCTCAGAACAAAAGTACTGTGCTTCCTACACACGGGCCATATCTAGTTCAACTATGCTTAGGAAACTGACAAGAACAGTAGCTCCTCTTCAGTCCGATACACTGTACTTGCTGGGAACAGACGCGAGTGCTATTTGCACTGTGTATGTCAATGGGAGCGCAATAGTGACTTTCCTTACCAGAAAACATCTCTTGCTCGTAAGACCAGAAACTGCATGTGATTCAACTCCATTTAGGATTGGGAAACAAATGCTAGCTCGCCTTACATGAAACACACTCTGCTTTGGAGAAAAGAGCACTCTTCTACTCTACTGTGTTTCCTATGGGGTCCGAACAGTGAGCTTGCTCAGAACAAAAGAACTGTGCTTCCTACACACATGGGCCATATCTAGTTCAACTCTGCTTGGGAAACTGACAAGAACAATAGCTCCTCTTCCGTCCAATACACTGTACTTTCAGGGAACAGACGCGAGTGCTATTTGCACTGTGTATGGCAATTGGAGCGCAATAGTGACTTCTCTTACCAGAAAACAACTCTTGCTCGTAGGACAAAAAACTGCATGTGACTCAACTCCATTTAACTGGGAAACAAACGCTAGCTCGACTTCCAAGAAACACACTCTGCTTTTGAGAAAAGAGCACTCTTCTACTCTACTGTGTTTCCTATGTGTTCCGAACAGTGAGCTTTCTCAGAACAAAAAAACTGTACTTCCTACTCACACGGCCATATCTAGTTCAACTCTGCATAGGAAACTGACAAGAACAGTAGCTCCTCTTAATCCGATACACTCTACTTGCTGGAAAGAGACGCGAGTGCTATTTGCACTGTGTATGTCAATGGGAGCACAATAGTGATTCGTCTTACCAGAAAACAACTCTTGCTCGTAGGACCAGAAACTGCATGTGATTAAACTCCATTTAGGACTGGGAAACAAACGCTAGCTCGTCTTACAAGAAACACACTCGGCTTTAGAGAAAAGAGCAGTCTTCTACTCTACTGTGTTTCCTATAGGGCCAGAACAGTGAGCTTGCTCAGAACATAAGAACTGTGCTTCCTACACACTGGCCATATCTAGTTGAACTCTGCTTAGGAAACTGACAAGAAAAGTAGCTCCTCTTCAGTCCAATACACTGTACTTGCTGGGAAAAGACGCGAGTGCTATTTGTATTGTGGATGGCAATAGGAGCACAATAGTGACTTTCCTTACCAGAAAACAACTCTTGCTCGTAGGACCAGAAACTGCATGTGATTCAACTCCATTTAGGACTGGGAAACAAATGCTAGCTCGCCTTACATGAAACACACTCTGCTTTTGAGAAAAGAGCACTCTTCTACTCTACTGTGTTTCCTATGTGGTCCGAACAGTGAGCTTGCTCAGAACAAAAGAACTGTGCTTCCTACATACACGGGCCATATCCAGTTCAACTCTGCTTATGAAACTGACAAGAACAGTAGCTCCTCTTCAGTCCAATACACTTTACTTGCGGGGAACAGACGCGAGTGCTATTTGCACTGTGTAGGGCAATTTTAGCACAATAGTGACTCGTCTTACCAAGAAGCAACTCTTGCTCGTAGGACAAAAAACTGCAAGTGACTCAACTCCATTTAGGACTGGGAAACAAACGCTAGCTCGCCTTACAAGAAACACACTCTGCTTTAGAGAAAAGAGCACTCTTCTACTCTACTGTGTTTCCTCTGGGGCCAGAACAGTGAGCTTGCTCAGAACATAAGAACTGTGCTTCCTACACACACGGGCCATATCTAGTTCAACTCTGCTTAGGAAATGGACAAGAACAGTAGCTCCTCTTCAGTCCAATACACTGTACTTGCGGGGAACAGACGCCAGTGCTATTTGCACTGTGTATGGCAATTGGAGCACAATAGTGACTTGTCTTACGAGAAAACAATTCTTGCTCATAGGACAAAAAACTGCCTGTGACTCAACTCCATTTAGGACTGGGAAACAAACGCTAGCTCGACTTCCAAGAAACACACTCTGCTTTTGAGAAAAGAGCACTCTTCTACTCTACTGTGTTTCCTAGGTGTTCCGAAAAGTGAGCTTGCTCAAAACAAAAAAACTGCGCTTCCTACACACACGGCCATATCTAGTTCAAGTCTGCTTAGGAACCTGACAAGAAGAGTATTTCCTCTTCAGTCCAATACACTGTACTTGCAGGGAAGAGACGCCAGTGCTATTTGTCCTGTGTAATGCAATGGCAGCGCAAGAGTGACTCTTCTTACCAGAAAACAACTCTTGCTCGTAGGACCAGAAACTGCATGGGATTCAACTCCATTTAGGACTGGGAAATAAACTCTAGCTTGCTTTACAAGAAACACACTCTGCTTTTGAGAAAAGAGCACTCTTCTACTCTACTGTGTTTCCTATAGGGCCAGAACAGTGAGGTTGCTCAGAAAAAAAGAACTGTACTTCCTACACACACGGGCCATATCTAGTTCAACTCTGCTTAGGAAACTGAGAAGAACAGTAGGTCCTCTTCGGTCCAATACAATGTACTTGCTGGGAACAGACGGGAGGGCTATTTGCACTGTGTATGGCAATGGGAGCGAAATTGTGATTTCCTTACCAGAAAACAACTCTTGCTCGTAGGAACAGAAACTGCATGTGATTCCACTCCATTTAGGACTGGGAAACAAACGCTAGCTCGCCTTACAAGAAACACACTCTGCTTTAGAGAAAAGAGCACTCTTCTACTCTACTGTGTTTCCTATGTGGTCCAAACAGTGAGCTTGTTCAGAACAAAAGAACTGTGATTCCTACAGACACGGACCATATCTAGTTCAACTCTGCTTAGGAAACTGACAAGAACATTAGCTCCTCTTCAGTCCGATACACTGTACTTGCTGGGAATAGACGCGAGAGCTATTTGCACTATGTATGGCAAGGGGAGCACAATAGTGACTTTCCTTACCAGAAAACAACTCTTGCTCTTAGGACCAGAAACTGCATGAGATTCAACTCCATTTAGGACTGGGAAACAAACGCTAGCTCGCCTTACAAGAAACACACTGTGCTTTTGAGAAAAGAGCACTCTTCTACTCTACTGTGTTTCCTATGGTGTCCGAACAGTGAGCTTGCTCAGAACAAAAGAACTGTGCTTCCTACACACATGGCCATATCTAGTTCAAGTCTGCTTAGGAACCTGACAAGAACAGTAGATCCTCTTCAGTCCAATACACTATACTTGCTAGGAACAGACGCCAGTGCTATTTGTCCTGTGTATGGCAATGGCAGCACAATAGTGACTCTTCTTACCAGAAAACAACTCTTGCTCATAGGACCAGAAACTGAATGTGATTCCACTCCATTTAGGACTGGGAAACAAACTCTAGCTCGCTTTACAAGAAACACACTCTGCTTTTGAGAAAAGAGCACTCTTCTACTCTACTGTTTTTCCTATAGGGACAGAACAGTGAGCTTGCTCAGAAATAAAGAACTGTACTTCCTACACACACGGGCCATATCTAGTTCAACTCTGCTTAGGAAACTGACAAGAACTGTAGCTCCTTTTAAGTCCAATACACTTTACTTGCTGGGAAAAGATGCGAGTGCTATTTGCCTTGTGTAGGGCAATGGGAGCGCAATAGTGACTTTCCTTACCAGAAAAAAACTCTTGTTCGTAGGACCAGAAACTGCTTGTGATTCAACTCCATTTAGGACTAGGAAACAAACGCTAGCTCGCCTTACAAAAACACACTCTGCTTTTGAGAAAAGAGCACTCTTCTACTCTACTGTGTTTCCTATAGTGCCAGAACAGTGAGCTTGCTCAGAACATAAGAACGGTTCTTCCTACACACACGGGCCATATCTAGTTGAACTCTGCTTAGGAAACTGACAAGACAGTAGCACCTCTTCAGTCCGATACACTGTACTTGCTGGGAACAGACGCGAGTGCTATTTGCACTGTGTATGGCAATGGGAGCGCAATAGTGACTTTCCTTACCAGAAAACAACTCTTGCTCGTAGGACCAGAAACTGCATGTGATTCAACTCCATTTAGGACTGGAGAACAAGTGCTAGCTCGCCTTACATGAAACACACTCTGCTTTTGAGAAAAGAGCACTCTTCTACTCTACTGTGTTTCCTATGGGGTCCGAACAGTGAGCTTGCTCAGAACAAAAGTACTGTGCCTCCTACACACACGGGCCATATCTAGTTCAACTCTGCTTAGGAAACAAACAAGAACAGCAGCTCCTCTTCAGTCCAATACACTGTACTTGCGGGGAACAGACGCGAGTGCTATTTGCACTGTGTATGGCAATTGGAGCACAATAGTGACTTGTCTTACGAGAAAACAACTCTTGCTCGTAGGACAAAAAACTGCATGTGACTCAACTCCATTTAGGACTGGGAAACAAACGCTAGCTTGCCTTACAAGAAACACACTCTTCTTTTGAGAAAAGAGCACTCTTCTACTCTACTGTGTTTCCTATGTGTTCAGAAAAGTGAGCTTGCTCAGAACAAAAAAACTGTGCTTCCTACACACAAGGCCATATCTAGTTCAAGTCTGCTTAGGAAACTGACAAGAACAGTAGCTCCTCTTCAGTCCGATACACTCTACTTGCTGGGAACAGACGCGAGTGCTAATTGCACTGTGTATGGCAATTGGAGCACAATAGTGACTCGTCTTACCAGAAAAAAACTCTTGCTCATAGGACAAAAAACTGCATGTGACTCAAATCCATTTAGGACTGGGAAACAAACTCTAGCTCGCCTTACAAGAAACACACTCTGCTTTAGAGAAAAGAGCACTCTTCTACTCTACTGTGTTTCCTATGGGGCCAGAGCAGTGAGCTTGCTCAGAACATAAGAACTGTGCTTCCTACACACACGGGCCATATCTAGTTCAACTCTGCTTAGGAACCTGACAAGAACAGTAGCTCCTCTTCAGTCCAATACACTGTAGTTGCTGGGAACAGACGCCAGTGCTATTTGCACTGTGTATGGCAAAGGGAGCGCAATAGTGACTTTCCTTAACAGAAAACAACTCTTGTTCGTAGGACTAGAAACTGCATGTGATTCAACTCCATTTAGGACTAGGAAACAAACGCTAGCTTGCCTTACAAAAACACACTCTGCTTTTGAGGAAAGAGCACTCTTCTACTCTACTGTGTTTCCTATAGGGCCAGAACAGTGAGCTTGCTCAGAACATAAGAACCGTGCTTCCTACACACACGGGCCATATCTAGTTCAACTCTGCTTAGGAAACTGACAAGAACAGTAGCTCCACTTCAGTCCGATACACTGTACTTGCTGGGAACAGACACGAGAGCTATTTGCACTATGTATGGCAAGGGGAGCACAATAGTGAATTTCCTTACCAGAAAACAACTCTTGCTCTTAGGACCAGAAACTGCATGTGATTCAACTCCATTTAGGACTGGGAAACAAACGCTAGCTCGCCTTACAAGAACACACTCTGCTTTTGAGAAAAGAGCACTCTTCTACTCTACTGGGTTTCCTATGGTGTCCGAACAGTGAGCTTGCTCAGAACAAAAGAACTGTGCTTCCTACACACACGGCCATATCTAGTTCAATTCTGCTTAGTAACCTGACAAGAACAGTAGATCCTCTTCAGTCCAATACACTGTACTTGCTGGGAACAGACGCCAGTGCTATTTGTCCTGTGTATGGCAATGGCAGTGCAATAGTGACTCTTCTTACCATAAAACAACTCTTGCTCTTAGGACTAGAAACTGCATGTGATTAAACTCCATTTAGGACTGGGAAACAAACGCTAGCTCGGCTTACAAGAAACACACTCTGCTTTAGAGAAAAGAGCACTCTTCTACTCTACTGTGATTCCTATAGGGCCAGAACAGTGAGCTTGCTCAAAACAAAAGAACTGTGCTTCCTACATACGGCCCATAACTAGTTCAACTCTGCTTATGAAACTGACAAGAACAGTAGCTCCTCTTCAGTCCGATACACTGTACTTGCTGGGAACAGACGCGAGTGCTATTTGCACTGTGTATGGCAATGGGAGCGCAATAGTGACTTTCCTTACCAGAAAACAACTCTTGCTCGTAGGACCCGAAACTGCATGTGATTCAACTCCATTTAGGACTGGGAAACAAATGCTAGCTCGCCTTACAAGAAACACACTCTGCTTTTGAGAAAAGAGCACTCTTCTACTCTCCTGTGTTTTCTATGGGGTCCGAACAGTGAGCTTGCTCAGAACAAAAGAACTGTGCTTTCTACACACACGGGCCATATCTAATTCAACTCGGCTTAGGAAACAAACAAGAACAGTAGCTCCTCTTCAGTCCAATACACTGTATTTGCGGGGAACAGACGCGAGTGCTATTTGCACTTTGTATGGCATTGGAGCACAATAGTGACTTTCCTTACCAGAAAACAACTCTTGCTCGTAGGACCAGAAACTGCATGTGATTCAACTCCATTTAGGACTGGGAAACAAATGCTAGCTCGCCTTACATGAAACACACTCTGCTTTTGAGAAAAGAGCACTCTTCTACTCTACTGTGTTTCCTATGTGGTCCGAACAGTGAGCTTGCTCAGAACAAAAGAACTGTGCTTCCTACATACACGGGCCATATCTAGTTCAACTCTGCTTATGAAACTGACAAGAACAGTAGCTCCTCTTCAGTCCAATACACTGTACTTGCTGGGAACAGACGCCAGTGCTATTTGTCCTGTGTATGGCAATGGCAGCGCAATAGTGACTCTTCTTACCAGAAAACAACTCTTGCTTGTAGGACCAGAAACTGCATGTGATTCAACTCCATTTAGGACTGTGAAACAAAAGCTAGCTCACCTTAAAAGAAACACACTCTGCTTTAGAGAAAAGAGCACTCTTCTACTCTACTGTGTTTCCTATAGGGCCAGAACAGTGAGCTTCTTCAGAACAAAAGAACTGTACTTCCTACACACGGGCCATATCTAGTTCAACTCTGCTTAGGAAACTGACAAGAACAGTAGCTCCTCTTCAGTCCGATACACTGTACTTGCTGGGAACAGACGTGAGTGCTATTTGCACTGTGTATGTCAATGGGAGCGCAATAGTGACTTTCCTTACCAGAAAACAACTCTTGCTCGTAAGACCAGAAACTGCATGAGATTCAACTCCATTTAGGACTGGGAAACAAATGCTAGCTCGCCTTACATGAAACACACTCTGCTTTTGAGAAAAGAGCACTCTTCTACTCTACTGTGTTTCCTATGGGGTCCGAACAGTGAGCTTGCTCAGAACAAAACTACTGTGCTTCCTACACATACAGCCATATCTAGTTCAACTCTGCTTAGGAAACTGACAAGAACAATAGCTCCTCTTCAGTCCAATACACTGTACTTGCAGGGAACAGACGCGAGTGCTATTTGCACTGTGTATGGCAATTGGTGCACAATAGTGACTTGTCTTCCCAGAAAACAACTCTTGCTCGTAGGACAAAAAACTGCATGTGACTCAACTCCATTTAGGACTAGGAAACAAACGCTAGCTCGCCTTACCAGAAGCACACTCTGCTTTTGAGAAAAGAGCACTCTTCTACTCTACTGTGTTTCCTATAGAGCCAGAAGAGTGAACTTGCTCAGAACATTAGAACTGTGCTTCCTACACACACGGCCATATCTAGTTCAATTCTGCTTAGGAACCTGACAAGAACAGTAGATCTTCTTCTGTACAATACACTGTACTTGCTGGGAACAGACGCCAGTGCTATTTGTCCTGTGTATGGCAATGGCAGCGCAACAGTGAGTCTTCTTACCGTAAAACAACCCTTGCTCGTAGGACTAGAAACTGCATGTGATTCAACTCCATTTAGGACTGGGAAACAAACGCTAGCTCGACTTACAAGAAACACACTCTGCTTTAGGGAAAAGAGCACTCTTCTACTCTATTGTGTTTCCTACAGGGCCAGAACAGTGAGCTTTCTCAGAACAAAAGAACTGTGCTTCCTACACACGGGCCATAACTAGTTCAACTCTGCTTAGGAAACTGACAAGAACAGTAGCTCCTCTTCAGTCCGATACACTGTACTTGCTGGGAAAAGACGCGGGTGCTATTTGCACTGTGTTTGGCAATGGAAGCGCAATAGTGACTTACCTTACCAGAAAACAACTCTTGCTCGTAGGACCAGATATTGCATGTGATTCAACTCCATTTAGGACTGGGAAACAAACGCTAGCTCGTCTTACAAGAAACACACTCGGCTTCAGAGAAAAGAGCAGTCTTCTACTCTACTGTGTTTCCTATAGGGCCAGAACAGTGAGCTTGCTCAGAACATAAGAACTGTGCTTCCTACACACTGGCCATATCTAGTTGAACTCTGCTTAGGAAACTGACAAGAAAAGTAGCTCCTCTTCAGTCCAATACACTGTACTTGCTGGGAAAAGACGCGAGTGCTATTTGTATTGTGGATGGCAATTGGAGCACAATAGTGACTTTCCTTACCAGAAAACAACTCTTGCTCGTAGGACCAGAAACTGCATGTGATTCAACTCCATTTAGGACTGGGAAACAAATGCTAGCTCGCCTTACATGAAACACACTCTGCTTTTGAGAAAAGAGCACTCTTCTACTCTACTGTGTTTCCTATGTGGTCCGAACAGTGAGCTTGCTCAGAACAAAAGAACTGTGCTTCCTACACACATCGGCCATATCTAGTTCAACTCTGCTTATGAAACTGACAAGAACAGTAGCTCCTCTTCAGTCCAATACACTTTACTTGCGGGGAACAGACGCGAGTGCTATTTGCACTGTGTACGGCAATTTTAGCACAATAGTGACTCGTCTTACCAAGAAGCAACTCTTGCTCGTAGGACAAAAAACTGCAAGTGACTCAACTCCATTTAGGACTGGGAAACAAACGCTAGCTCGCCTTACAAGAAACACACTCTGCTTTAGAGAAAAGAGCACTCTTCTACTCTGCTGTGTTTCCTCTGGGGCCAGAACAGTGAGCTTGCTCAGAACATAAGAACTGTGCTTCCTACACACACGGGCCATATCTAGTTCAACTCTGCTTAGGAAATGGACAAGAACAGTAGCTCCTCTTCAGTCCAATACACTGTACTTGCGGGGAACAGACGCCAGTGCTATTTTCACTGTGTATGGCAATTGGAGCACAATAGTGACTTGTCTTACGAGAAAACAATTCTTGCTCATAGGACAAAAAACTGCCTGTGACTCAACTCCATTTAGGACTGGGAAACAAACGCTAGCTCGACTTCCAAGAAACACACTCTGCTTTTGAGAAAAGAGCACTCTTCTACTCTACTGTGTTTCCTAGGTGTTCCGAAAAGTGAGCTTGCTCAAAACAAAAAAACTGTGCTTCCTACACACACGGCCATATCTAGTTCAAGTCTGCTTAGGAACCTGACAAGAAGAGTAGATCCTCTTCAGTCCAATACACTGTACTTGCTGGGAAGAGACGCCAGTGCTATTTGTCCTGTGTAATGCAATGGCAGCGTAAGAGTGACTCTTCTTACCAGAAAACAACTCTTGCTCGTAGGACCAGAAACTGCATGGGATTCAACTCCATTTAGGACTGGGAAATAAACTCTAGCTTGCTTTACAAGAAACACACTCTGCTTTTGAGAAAAGAGCACTCTTCTACTCTACTGTGTTTCCTATAGGGCCAGAACAGTGAGGTTGCTCAGAAAAAAAGAACTGTACTTCCTACACACACGGGCCACATCTAGTTCAACTCTGCTTAGGAAACTGAGAAGAACAGTAGGTCCTCTTCGGTCCAATACAATGTACTTGCTGGGAACAGACGGGAGGGCTATTTGCACTGTGTATGGCAATGGGAGCGAAATTGTGATTTCCTTACCAGAAAACAACTCTTGCTCGTAGGAACAGAAACTGCATGTGATTCCACTCCATTTAGGACTGGGAAACAAACGCTAGCTCGCCTTACAAGAAACACACTCTGCTTTAGAGAAAAGAGCACTCTTCTACTCTACTGTGTTTCCTATGTGGTCCAAACAGTGAGCTTGTTCAGAACAAAAGAACTGTGATTCCTACAGACACGGACCATATCTAGTTCAACTCTGCTTAGGAAACTGACAAGAACAGTAGCTCCTATTCAGTCCAATACACTGTACTTGCTGGGAAAAGACGCGAGTGCTATTTGCCTTGTGTAGCGCAATGGGAGCGCAATAGTGACTTTCCTTACCAGAAAACAGCTCTTTTTCGTAGGACCAGAAACTGCATGTGATTCAACTCCATTTAGGACTAGGAAACAAACGCTAGCTCGCCTTACAAAAACACACTCTGCTTTTGAGAAAAGAGCACTCTTCTACTCTACTGTGTTTCCTATAGTGCCAGAACAGTGAGCTTGCTCAGAACATAAGAACGGTTCTTCCTACACACACGGGCCATATCTAGTTGAACTCTGCTTAGGAAACTGACAAGACAGTAGCACCTCTTCAGTCCGATACACTGTACTTGCTGGGAACAGACGCGAGAGCTATTTGCACTATGTATGGCAAGGGGAGCGCAATAGTGACTTTCCTTAAAAGAAAACAACTCTTGCTCTTAGGACCAGAAACTGCATGTGATTCAACTCCATTTAGGACTGGGAAACAAACGCTAGCTCGCCTTACAAGAACACACTCTGCTTTTGAGAAAAGAGCACTCTTCTACTCTACTGTGTTTCCTGTGGTGTCCGAACAGTGATCTTGCTCAGAACAAAAGAACTGTGCTTCCTGCACACACGGTCATATCTAGTTCAAGTCTGCTTAGGAACCTGACAAGAACAGTAAATCCTCTTCAGTCCAATACACTGTACTTGCTTGGAAGAGACGCCAGTGCTCTTTGTCCTGTGTATGGCAATGGCAGCGCAATAGTGACTCTTCTACCATAAAACAACTCTTGCTCTTAGGACTAGAATCTTCATGTGATTCAACTCCATTTAAGACTGGGAAACAAACGCTAGCTGGCCTTAAAAGAAACACACTCTGCTTTAGAGAAAAGAGCACTCTTCTACTCTACTGTGTTTCCTATAGGGCCAGAACAGTGAGCTTGCTCAAAACAAAAGAACTGTGCTTCCTACATACGGGCCATAACTAGTTCAACTCTGCTTAGGAAACTGACAAGAACTGTAGCTCCTCTTCAGTCCGATACACTGTACTTGCTGGGAACAGACGCGAGTGCTATTTGCACTGTGTATGGCAATGGGAGCGCAATAGTGACTTTCCTTACCAGAAAACAACTCTTGCTCGTAGGACCAGAAACTGCATGTGATTCAACTCCATTTAGGACTGGAGAACAAGTGCTAGCTCGCCTTACATGAAACACACTCTGCTTTTGAGAAAAGAGCACTCTTCTACTCTACTGTGTTTCCTATGGGGTCCGAACAGTGAGCTTGCTCAGAACAAAAGTACTGTGCCTCCTACACACACGGGCCATATCTAGTTCAACTCTGCTTAGGAAACAAACAAGAACAGCAGCTCCTCTTCAGTCCAATACACTGTACTTGCGGGGAACAGACGCGAGTGCTATTTGCACTGTGTATGGCAATTGGAGCACAATAGTGACTTGTCTTACGAGAAAACAACTCTTGCTCGTAGGACAAAAAACTGCATGTGACTCAACTCCATTTAGGACTGGGAAACAAACGCTAGCTTGCCTTACAAGAAACACACTCTTCTTTTGAGAAAAGAGCACTCTTCTACTCTACTGTGTTTCCTATGTGTTCAGAAAAGTGAGCTTGCTCAGAACATAAGAACTGTGCTTCCTACACACACGGGCCATATCTAGTTCAACTCTGCTTAGGAACCTGACAAGAACAGTAGCTCCTCTTCAGTCCAATACACTGTAGTTGCTGGGAACAGACGCCAGTGCTATTTGCACTGTGTATGGCAAAGGGAGCGCAATAGTGACTTTCCTTAACAGAAAACAACTCATGTTCGTAGGACTAGAAACTGCATGTGATTCAACTCCATTTAGGACTAGGAAACAAACGCTAGCTTGCCTTACAAAAACACACTCTGCTTTTGAGGAAAGAGCACTCTTCTACTCTACTGTGTTTCCTATAGGGCCAGAACAGTGAGCTTGCTCAGAACATAAGAACCGTGCTTCCTACACACACGGGCCATATCTAGTTCAACTCTGCTTAGGAAACTGACAAGAACAGTAGCTCCACTTCAGTCCGATACACTGTACTTGCTGGGAACAGACACGAGAGCTATTTGCACTATGTATGGCAAGGGGAGCACAATAGTGAATTTCCTTACCAGAAAACAACTCTTGCTCTTAGGACCAGAAACTGCATGTGATTCAACTCCATTTAGGACTGGGAAACAAACGCTAGCTCGCCTTACAAGAACACACTCTGCTTTTGAGAAAAGAGCACTCTTCTACTCTACTGGGTTTCCTATGGTGTCCGAACAGTGAGCTTGCTCAGAACAAAAGAACTGTGCTTCCTACACACACGGCCATATCTAGTTCAATTCTGCTTAGTAACCTGACAAGAACAGTAGATCCTCTTCAGTCCAATACACTGTACTTGCTGGGAACAGACGCCAGTGCTATTTGTCCTGTGTATGGCAATGGCAGTGCAATACTGACTCTTCTTACCATAAAACAACTCTTGCTCTTAGGACTAGAAACTGCATGTGATTAAACTCCATTTAGGACTGGGAAACAAACGCTAGCTCGGCTTACAAGAAACACACTCTGCTTTAGAGAAAAGAGCACTCTTCTACTCTACTGTGATTCCTATAGGGCCAGAACAGTGAGCTTGCTCAAAACAAAAGATCTGTGCTTCCTACATACGGCCCATAACTAGTTCAACTCTGCTTATGAAACTGACAAGAACAGTAGCTCCTCTTCAGTCCGATACACTGTACTTGCTGGGAACAGACGCGAGTGCTATTTGCACTGTGTATGGCAATGGGAGCGCAATAGTGACTTTCCTTACCAGAAAACAACTCTTGCTCGTAGGACCCGAAACTGCATGTGATTCAACTCCATTTAGGACTGGGAAACAAATGCTAGCTCGCCTTACAAGAAACACACTCTGCTTTTGAGAAAAGAGCACTCTTCTACTCTCCTGTGTTTTCTATGGGGTCCGAACAGTGAGCTTGCTCAGAACAAAAGAACTGTGCTTTCTACACACACGGGCCATATCTAATTCAACTCGGCTTAGGAAACAAACAAGAACAGTAGCTCCTCTTCAGTCCAATACACTGTATTTGCGGGGAACAGACGCGAGTGCTATTTGCACTTGGTATGGCATTGGTGCACAATAGTGACTCGTCTTACCAGAAAATAACTCTTGCTCGTTGGACAAAAAACTGCATGTGACTCAACTCCATTTAGGACTGGGAAACAAACGCTAACTCGACTTCCAAGTAACACACTCTGCTTTTGAGAAAAGAGCACTCTTCTACTCTACTGTGTTTCCTATGTGTTCCGAACAATGAGCTTGCTCAGAACAAAAAAACTGTGCTTCCAACACACACGGCCATATCTAGTTCAATTCTGCTTAGGAACCTGACAAGAACAGGAGATCCTCTTCAGTCCAATACACTGTACTTGCTGGGAACAGACGCCAGTGCTATTTGTCCTGTGTATGGCAATGGCAGCGCAATAGTGACTCTTCTTACCAGAAAACAACTCTTGCTTGTAGGACCAGAAACTGCATGTGATTCAACTCCATTTAGGACTGTGAAACAAAAGCTAGCTCACCTTACAAGAAACACACTCTGCTTTAGAGAAAAGAGCACTCTTCTACTCTACTGTGTTTCCTATAGGGCCAGAACATGAGCTTCTTCAGAACAAAGAACTGTACTTCCTACACACGGGCCATATCTAGTTCAACTCTGCTTAGGAAACTGACAAGAACAGTAGCTCCTCTTCAGTCCGATACACTGTACTTGCTGGGAACAGACGCGAGTGCTATTTGCACTGTGTATGTCAATGGGAGCGCAATAGTGACTTTCCTTACCAGAAAACAACTCTTGCTCGTAAGACCAGAAACTGCATGAGATTCAACTCCATTTAGGACTGGGAAACAAATGCTAGCTCGCCTTACATGAAACACACTCTGCTTTTGAGAAAAGAGCACTCTTCTACTCTACTGTGTTTCCTATGGGGTCCGAACAGTGAGCTTGCTCAGAACAAAACTACTGTGCTTCCTACACATACAGCCATATCTAGTTCAACTCTGCTTAGGAAACTGACAAGAACAATAGCTCCTCTTCCTTCCAATACACTGTACTTGCAGGGAACAGACGCGAGTGCTATTTGCACAGTGTATGGCAATTGGAGCACAATAGTGACTTGTCTTCCCAGAAAACAACTCTTGCTCGTAGGACAAAAAACTGCATGTGACTCAACTCCATTTAGGACTAGGAAACAAACGCTAGCTCGCCTTACCAGAAGCACACTCTGCTTTTGAGAAAAGAGCACTCTTCTACTCTACTGTGTTTCCTATAGAGCCAGAAGAGTGAACTTGCTCAGAACATTAGAACTGTGCTTCCTACACACACGGCCATATCTAGTTCAATTCTGCTTAGGAACCTGACAAGAACAGTAGATCTTCTTCTGTACAATACACTGTACTTGCTGGGAACAGACGCCAGTGCTATTTGTCCTGTGTATGGCAATGGCAGCGCAACAGTGAGTCTTCTTACCGTAAAACAACCCTTGCTCGTAGGACTAGAAACTGCATGTGTTTCAACTCCATTTAGGACTGGGAAACAAACGCTAGCTCGACTTACAAGAAACACACTCTGCTTTAGGGAAAAGAGCACTCTTCTACTCTATTGTGTTTCCTATAGGGCCAGAACAGTGAGCTTTCTCAGAACAAAAGAACTGTGCTTCCTACACACGGGCCATAACTAGTTCAACTCTGCTTAGGAAACTGACAAGAACAGTAGCTCCTCTTCAGTCCGATACACTGTACTTGCTGGGAAAAGACGCGGGTGCTATTTGCACTGTGTTTGGCAATGGAAGCGCAATAGTGACTTACCTTACCAGAAAACAACTCTTGCTCGTAGGACCAGATATTGCATGTGATTCAACTCCATTTAGGACTGGGAAACAAACGCTAGCTCGTCTTACAAGAAACACACTCGGCTTTAGAGAAAAGAGCAGTCTTCTACTCTACTGTGTTTCCTATAGGGCCAGAACAGTGAGCTTGCTCAGAACATAAGAACTGTGCTTCCTACACACTGGCCATATCTAGTTGAACTCTGCTTAGGAAACTGACAAGAAAAGTAGCTCCTCTTCAGTCCAATACACTGTACTTGCTGGGAAAAGACGCGAGTGCTATTTGTATTGTGGATGGCAATAGGAGCACAATAGTGACTTTCCTTACCAGAAAACAACTCTTGCTCGTAGGACCAGAAACTGCATGTGATTCAACTCCATTTAGGACTGGGAAACAAATGCTAGCTCGCCTTACATGAAACACACTCTGCTTTTGAGAAAAGAGCACTCTTCTACTCTACTGTGTTTCCTATGTGGTCCGAACAGTGAGCTTGCTCAGAACAAAAGAACTGTGCTTCCTACACACACCGGCCATATCTAGTTCAACTCTGCTTATGAAACTGACAAGAACAGTAGCTCCTCTTCAGTCCAATACACTTTACTTGCGGGGAACAGACGCGAGTGCTATTTGCACTGTGTAGGGCAATTTTAGCACAATAGTGACTCGTCTTACCAAGAAGCAACTCTTGCTCGTAGGACAAAAAACTGCAAGTGACTCAACTCCATTTAGGACTGGGAAACAAACGCTAGCTCGCCTTACAAGAAACACACTCTGCTTTAGAGAAAAGAGCACTCTTCTACTCTACTGTGTTTCCTCTGGGGCCAGAACAGTGAGCTTGCTCAGAACATAAGAACTGTGCTTCCTACACACACGGGCCATATCTAGTTCAACTCTGCTTAGGAAATGGACAAGAACAGTAGCTCCTCTTCAGTCCAATACACTGTACTTGCGGGGAACAGACGCCAGTGCTATTTGCACTGTGTATGGCAATTGGAGCACAATAGTGACTTGTCTTACGAGAAAACAATTCTTGCTCATAGGACAAAAAACTGCCTGTGACTCAACTCCATTTAGGACTGGGAAACAAACGCTAGCTCGACTTCCAAGAAACACACTCTGCTTTTGAGAAAAGAGCACTCTTCTACTCTACTGTGTTTCCTAGGTGTTCCGAAAAGTGAGCTTGCTCAAAACAAAAAAACTGTGCTTCCTACACACACGGCCATATCTAGTTCAAGTCTGCTTAGGAACCTGACAAGAAGAGTAGATCCTCTTCAGTCCAATACACTGTACTTGCTGGGAAGAGACGCCAGTGCTATTTGTCCTGTGTAATGCAATGGCAGCGTAAGAGTGACTCTTCTTACCAGAAAACAACTCTTGCTCGTAGGACCAGAAACTGCATGGGATTCAACTCCATTTAGGACTGGGAAATAAACTCTAGCTTGCTTTACAAGAAACACACTCTGCTTTTGAGAAAAGAGCACTCTTCTACTCTACTGTGTTTCCTATAGGGCCAGAACAGTGAGGTTGCTCAGAAAAAAAGAACTGTACTTCCTACACACACGGGCCATATCTAGTTCAACTCTGCTTAGGAAACTGAGAAGAACAGTAGGTCCTCTTCGGTCCAATACAATGTACTTGCTGGGAACAGACGGGAGGGCTATTTGCACTGTGTATGGCAATGGGAGCGAAATTGTGATTTCCTTACCAGAAAACAACTCTTGCTCGTAGGAACAGAAACTGCATGTGATTCCACTCCATTTAGGACTGGGAAACAAACGCTAGCTCGGCTTACAAGAAACACACTCTGCTTTAGAGAAAAGAGCACTCTTCTACTCTACTGTGTTTCCTATGTGGTCCAAACAGTGAGCTTGTTCAGAACAAAAGAACTGTGATTCCTACAGACACGGACCATATCTAGTTCAACTCTGCTTAGGAAACTGACAAGAACAGTAGCTCCTATTCAGTCCAATACACTGTACTTGCTGGGAAAAGACGCGAGTGCTATTTGCCTTGTGTAGCGCAATGGGAGCGCAATAGTGACTTTCCTTACCAGAAAACAGCTCTTTTTCGTAGGACCAGAAACTGCATGTGATTCAACTCCATTTAGGACTAGGAAACAAACGCTAGCTCGCCTTACAAAAACACACTCTGCTTTTGAGAAAAGAGCACTCTTCTACTCTACTGTGTTTCCAATAGGGCCAGAACAGTGAGCTTGTTCAGAACATAAGAACTGTGCTTCCTACACACACGGGCCATATCTAGTTCAACTCTGCTTAGGAAACTGACAAGAACATTAGCTCCTCTTCAGTCCGATACACTGTACTTGCTGGGAATAGACGCGAGAGCTATTTGCACTATGTACGGCAAGGGGAGCACAATAGTGACTTTCCTTACCAGAAAACAACTCTTGCTCTTAGGACCAGAAACTGCATGAGATTCAACTCCATTTAGGACTGGGAAACAAACGCTAGCTCGCCTTACAAGAAACACACTGTGCTTTTGAGAAAAGAGCACTCTTCTACTCTACTGTGTTTCCTATGGTGTCCGAACAGTGAGCTTGCTCAGAACAAAAGAACTGTGCTTCCTACACACACGGCCATATCTAGTTCAAGTCTGCTTAGGAACCTGACAAGAACAGTAGATCCTCTTCAGTCCAATACACTATACTTGCTAGGAACAGACGCCAGTGCTATTTGTCCTGTGTATGGCAATGGCAGCGCAATAGTGACTCTTCTTACCAGAAAACAACTCTTGCTCATAGGACCAGAAACTGAATGTGATTCCACTCCATTTAGGACTGGGAAACAAACTCTAGCTCGCTTTACAAGAAACACACTCTGCTTTTGAGAAAAGAGCACTCTTCTACTCTACTGTGTTTCCTATAGGGACAGAACAGTGAGCTTGCTCAGAAATAAAGAACTGTACTTCCTACACACACGGGCCATATCTAGTTCAACTCTGCTTAGGAAACTGACAAGAACTGTAGCTCCTATTAAGTCCAATACACTTTACTTGCTGGGAAAAGATCCGAGTGCTATTTGCCTTGTGTAGGGCAATGGGAGCGCAATAGTGACTTTCCTTACCAGAAAACAACTCTTGCTCTTAGGACCAGAAACTGCATGTGATTCAACTCCATTTAGGACTGGGAAACAAACGCTAGCTCGCCTTACAAGAACACACTCTGCTTTTGAGAAAAGAGCACTCTTCTACTCTACTGTGTTTCCTGTGGTGTCCGAACAGTGATCTTGCTCAGAACAAAAGAACTGTGCTTCCTGCACACACGGTCATATCTAGTTCAAGTCTGCTTAGGAACCTGACAAGAACAGTAGATCCTCTTCAGTCCAATACACTGTACTTGCTTGGAAGAGACGCCAGTGCTCTTTGTCCTGTGTATGGCAATGGCAGCGCAATAGTGACTCTTCTACCATAAAACAACTCTTGCTCTTAGGACTAGAAACTTCATGTGATTCAACTCCATTTAAGACTGGGAAACAAACGCTAGCTGGCCTTAAAAGAAACACACTCTGCTTTAGAGAAAAGAGCACTCTTCTACTCTACTGTGTTTCCTATAGGGCCAGAACAGTGAGCTTGCTCAAAACAAAAGAACTGTGCTTCCTACATACGGGCCATAACTAGTTCAACTCTGCTTAGGAAACTGACAAGAACTGTAGCTCCTCTTCAGTCCGATACACTGTACTTGCTGGGAACAGACGCGAGTGCTATTTGCACTGTGTATGGCAATGGGAGCGCAATAGTGACTTTCCTTACCAGAAAACAACTCTTGCTCGTAGGACCAGAAACTGCATGTGATTCAACTCCATTTAGGACTGGAGAACAAGTGCTAGCTCGCCTTACATGAAACACACTCTGCTTTTGAGAAAAGAGCACTCTTCTACTCTACTGTGTTTCCTATGGGGTCCGAACAGTGAGCTTGCTCACAACAAAAGTACTGTGCATCCTACACACACGGGCCATATCTAGTTCAACTCTGCTTAGGAAACAAACAAGAACAGCAGCTCCTCTTCAGTCCAATACACTGTACTTGCGGGGAACAGACGCGAGTGCTATTTGCACTGTGTATGGCAATTGGAGCACAATAGTGACTTGTCTTACGAGAAAACAACTCTTGCTCGTAGGACAAAAAACTGCATGTGACTCAACTCCATTTAGGACTGGGAAACAAACGCTAGCTTGCCTTACAAGAAACACACTCTTCTTTTGAGAAAAGAGCACTCTTCTACTCTACTGTGTTTCCTATGTGTTCAGAAAAGTGAGCTTGCTCAGAACAAAAAAACTGTGCTTCCTACACACAAGGCCATATCTAGTTCAAGTCTGCTTAGGAAACTGACAAGAACAGTAGCTCCTCTTCAGTCCGATACACTCTACTTGCTGGGAACAGACGCGAGTGCTAATTGCACTGTGTATGGCAATTGGAGCACAATAGTGACTCGTCTTACCAGAAAAAAACTCTTGCTCATAGGACAAAAAACTGCATGTGACTCAAATCCATTTAGGACTGGGAAACAAACGCTAGCTCGCCTTACAAGAAACACACTCTGCTTTAGAGAAAAGAGCACTCTTCTACTCTACTGTGTTTCCTATGGGGCCAGAGCAGTGAGCTTGCTCAGAACATAAGAACTGTGCTTCCTACACACACGGGCCATATCTAGTTCAACTCTGCTTAGGAACCTGACAAGAACAGTAGCTCCTCTTCAGTCCAATACACTGTAGTTGCTGGGAACAGACGCCAGTGCTATTTGCACTGTGTATGGCAAAGGGAGCGCAATAGTGACTTTCCTTAACAGAAAACAACTCTTGTTCGTAGGACTAGAAACTGCATGTGATTCAACTCCATTTAGGACTAGGAAACAAACGCTAGCTTGCCTTACAAAAACACACTCTGCTTTTGAGGAAAGAGCACTCTTCTACTCTACTGTGTTTCCTATAGGGCCAGAACAGTGAGCTTGCTCAGAACATAAGAACCGTGCTTCCTACACACACGGGCCATATCTAGTTCAACTCTGCTTAGGAAACTGACAAGAACAGTAGCTCCACTTCAGTCCGATACACTGTACTTGCTGGGAACAGACACGAGAGCTATTTGCACTATGTATGGCAAGGGGAGCACAATAGTGAATTTCCTTACCAGAAAACAACTCTTGCTCTTAGGACCAGAAACTGCATGTGATTCAACTCCATTTAGGACTGGGAAACAAACGCTAGCTCGCCTTACAAGAACACACTCTGCTTTTGAGAAAAGAGCACTCTTCTACTCTACTGGGTTTCCTATGGTGTCCGAACAGTGAGCTTGCTCAGAACAAAAGAACTGTGCTTCCTACACACACGGCCATATCTAGTTCAATTCTGCTTAGTAACCTGACAAGAACAGTAGATCCTCTTCAGTCCAATACCCTGTACTTGCTGGGAACAGACGCCAGTGCTATTTGTCCTGTGTATGGCAATGGCAGTGCAATAGTGACTCTTCTTACCATAAAACAACTCTTGCTCTTAGAACTAGAAACTGCATGTGATTAAACTCCATTTAGGACTGGGAAACAAACGCTAGCTCGGCTTACAAGAAACACACTCTGCTTTAGAGAAAAGAGCACTCTTCTACTCTACTGTGATTCCTATAGGGCCAGAACAGTGAGCTTGCTCAAAACAAAAGAACTGTGCTTCCTACATACGGCCCATAACTAGTTCAACTCTGCTTATGAAACTGACAAGAACAGTAGCTCCTCTTCAGTCCGATACACTGTACTTGCTGGGAACAGACGGGAGTGCTATTTGCACTGTGTATGGCAATGGGAGCAAAATAGTGACTTTCCTTACCAGAAAACAACTCTTGCTCGTAGGACCCGAAACTGCATGTGATTCAACTCCATTTAGGACTGGGAAACAAATGCTAGCTCGCCTTACAAGAAACACACTCTGCTTTTGAGAAAAGAGCACTCTTCTACTCTCCTGTGTTTTCTATGGGGTCCGAACAGTGAGCTTGCTCAGAACAAAAGAACTGTGCTTTCTACACACACGGGCCATATCTAATTCAACTCGGCTTAGGAAACAAACAAGAACAGTAGCTCCTCTTCAGTCCAATACACTGTATTTGCGGGGAACAGACGCGAGTGCTATTTGCACTTTGTATGGCATTGGAGCACAATAGTGACTCGTCTTACCAGAAAATAACTCTTGCTCGTTGGACAAAAAACTGCATGTGACTCAACTCCATTTAAGACTGGGAAACAAACGCTAACTCGACTTCCAAGTAACACACTCTGCTTTTGAGAAAAGAGCACTCTTCTACTCTACTGTGTTTCCTATGTGTTATGAACAATGAGCTTGCTCAGAACAAAAAAACTGTGCTTCCAACACACACGGCCATATCTAGTTCAATTCTGCTTAGGAACCTGACAAGAACAGGAGATCCTCTTCAGTCCAATACACTGTACTTGCTGGGAACAGACGCCAGTGCTATTTGTCCTGTGTATGGCAATGGCAGCGCAATAGTGACTCTTCTTACCAGAAAACAACTCTTGCTTGTAGGACCAGAAACTGCATGTGATTCAACTCCATTTAGGACTGTGAAACAAAAGCTAGCTCACCTTACAAGAAACACACTCTGCTGTAGAGAAAAGAGCACTCTTCTACTCTACTGTGTTTCCTATAGGGCCAGAACAGTGAGCTTCTTCAGAACAAAAGAACTGTACTTCCTACACACGGGCCATATCTAGTTCAACTCTGCTTAGGAAACTGACAAGAACAGTAGCTCCTCTTCAGTCCGATACACTGTACTTGCTGGGAACAGACGCGAGTGCTATTTGCACTGTGTATGTCAATGGGAGCGCAATAGTGACTTTCCTTACCAGAAAACAACTCTTGCTCGTAAGACCAGAAACTGCATGAGATTCAACTCCATTTAGGACTGGGAAACAAATGCTAGCTCGCCTTACATGAAACACACTCTGCTTTTGAGAAAAGAGCACTCTTCTACTCTACTGTGTTTCCTATGGGGTCCGAACAGTGAGCTTGCTCAGAACAAAATTACTGTGCTTCCTACACATACAGCCATATCTAGTTCAACTCTGCTTAGGAAACTGACAAGAACAATAGCTCCTCTTCCTTCCAATACACTGTACTTGCAGGGAACAGACGCGAGTGCTTTTTGCACTGTGTATGGCATTGGAGCACAATAGTGACTCGTCATACGAGAAAAAAACTCTTGCTCGTAGGACAAAAAACTGCATATGAATCAACTCCATTGAGGACTGGGAAACAAACGCTAGCTCGACTTACAAGAAACACACTCTGCTTTTGAGAAAAGAACACTCTTCTACTCTACTGTGTTTCCTATGGGGTCCGAACAGTGAGCTTGCTCAGAACAAAAGAACTGTGCTTCCTACACACACTGCCATATCTAGTTCAATTCTGCTTAGGAACCTGACAAGAACAGTAGATCCTCTTCAGTCCAATACACTGTACTTGCAGGGAACAGACGCGAGTGCTTTTTGCACTGTGTATGGCATTGGAGCACAATAGTGACTCGTCATACGAGAAAAAAACTCTTGCTCGTAGGACAAAAAACTGCATATGAATCAACTCCATTGAGGACTGGGAAACAAACGCTAGCTCGACTTACAAGAAACACACTCTGCTTTTGAGAAAAGAACACTCTTCTACTCTACTGTGTTTCCTATGGGGTCCGAACAGTGAGCTTGCTCAGAACAAAAGAACTGTGCTTCCTACACACACTGCCATATCTAGTTCAATTCTGCTTAGGAACCTGACAAGAACAGTAGATCCTCTTCAGTCCAATACACTGTACTTGCTGGGAACAGACGCCAGTGCTATTTGTCCTGTGTATGGCAATGGCAGCTCAATAGTGACTCTTCTTACCAGAAAACAACTCTTGCTTGTAGGTCCAGAAACTGCATGTGATTCAATTCCATTTAGGACTGGGAAACAAAAGCTAGCTCACCTTACAAGAAACACACTCTGCTTTAGAGAAAAGAGCACTCTTCTACTCTACTGTGTTTCCTATAGGGCCAGAACAGTGAGCTTGCTCAGAACAAAAGAACTGTGCTTCCTACACATACAGCCATATCTAGTTCAACTCTGCTTAGGAAACTGACAAGAACAGTAGCGCGTCTTCCGTCCAATACACTGTACTTGCAGGGAACAGACGCGAGTGCTATTTGCACTGTGTATGGCAATTGGAGCACAATAGTGACTTCTCTTACCAGAAAACAACTCTTGCTCGTAGGACAAAAAAATGCATGTGACTCAACTCCATTTAACTGGGAAACAAACGCTAGCTCAACTTCCAAGAAACACACTCTGCTTTTGAGAAAAGAGCACTCTTCTACTCTACTGTGTTTCCTATGTGTTCCGAACAGTGAGCTTGCTCAGAACAAAAAAACTGTGCTTCCTACTCACACGGCCATATCTAGTTCAACTCTGCATAGGAAACTGACAAGAACAGTAGCTCCTCTTTAGTCCGATACACTGTACTTGCTTGAAAGAGACGCGAGTGCTATTTGCACTGTGTATGTCAATGGGAGCACAATAGTGACTCGTCTTACTAGAAAACAACTCTTGCTCGTAGGACCCGAAACTGCATGTGATTCAACTCCATTTAGGATTGGGAAACAAACGCTAGCTCGCCTTACAAGAAACACACTCGGCTTTAGAGAAAAGAGCACTCTTCTACTCTACTGTGTTTCCTATAGGGCCAGAACAGTGAGCTTGCTCAGAACATAAGAACTGTGCTTCCTACACACACGCCATATCTAGTTGAACTCTGCTTAGGAAACTGACAAGAACAGTAGCTCCTCTTCAGTCCAATACACTGTACTTGCGGGGAACAGACGCCAGTGCTATTTGCACTGTGTATGGCAATTGGAGCACAATAGTGACTTGTCTTACGAGAAAACAACTCTTGCTCGTAGGACAAAAAGCTGCATGTGACTCAACTCCATTTAGGACTGGGAAACAAACGCTAGCTCGACTTCCAAGAAACACACTCTGCTTTTGAGATAAGAGCACTCTTCTACTCTACTGTGTTTCCTAGGTGTTCCGAAAAGTGAGCTTGCTCAAAACAAAAAAAATGTGCTTCCTACACACACGGCCATATCTAGTTCAAGTCTGCTTAGGAACCTGACAAGAACAGTAGATCCTCTTCAGTCCAATACACTGTACTTGCTGGGAAGAGACGCCAGTGCTATTTGTCCTGTGTAATGCAATGGCGGCGCAATAGTGACTCTTCTTACCAGAAAACAACTCTTGCTCGTAGGACCAGAAACTGCATGGGATTCAACTCCATTTAGGACTGGGAAATAAACTCTAGCTCGCTTTACAAGAAACACACTCTGCTTTTGAGAAAAGAGCACTCTTCTACTCTACTGTGTTTCCTATAGGGCCAGAACAGTGAGGTTGCTCAGAAAAAAAGAACTGTACTTCCTACACACACGGGCCATATCTAGTTCAACTCTGCTTAGGAAACTGAGAAGAACAGTAGCTCCTCTACGGTCCAATACAATGTACTTGCTGGGAACCGACGCCAGTGCTATTTGCACTGTGTATGGCAATGGGAGCGCAATTGTGATTTCCTTACCAGAAAACAATTCTTGCTCGTAGGACCAGAAACTGCATGTGATTCCACTCCATTTAGGACTGGGAAACAAACGCTAGCTCGCCTTACAAGAAACACACTCTGCTTTAGAGAAAAGAGCACTCTTCTACTCTACTGTGTTTCCTATGTGGTCCAAACAGTGAGCTTGTTCAGAACAAAAGAACTGTGATTCCTACAGACACGGACCATATCTAGTTCAACTCTGCTTAGGAAACTGACGAGAACAGTAGCTCCTATTCAGTCCAATACACTGTACCTCCTGGGAAAAGACGCGAGTGCTATTTGCCTTGTGTAGGGCAATTGGAGCGCAATAGTGACTTTCCTTACCAGAAAACAGCTCTTTTTCGTAGGACCAGAAACTGCGTGTGATTCAACTCCATTTAGGACTAGGAAACAAACGCTAGCTCGCCTTACAAAAACACACTCTGCTTTTGAGAAAAGAGCACTCTTCTACTCTACTGTGTTTCCAATAGCGCCAGAACAGTGAGCTTGTTCAGAAAATAAGAACTGTGCTTCCTACACACACGGGCCATATCTAGTTCAACTCTGCTTAGGAAACTGACAAGAACATTAGCTCCTCTTCAGTCCGATACACTGTACTTGCTGGGAACAGACGCGAGAGCTATTTGCACTATGTATGGCAAGGGGAGCGCAATAGTGACTTTCCTTACCAGAAAACAACTCTTGCTCTTAGGACCAGAAACTGCATGAGCTTCAACTCCATTTAGGACTGGGAAAAAAACGCTAGCTCGCCTTACAAGAAACACACTCTGCTTTTGAGAAAAGAGCACTCTTCTACTCTACTGTGTTTCCTACAGGGACAGAACAGTGAGCTTGCTCAGAAATAAAGAACTGTACTTCCTACACACACGGGCCATATCTAGTTCAACTCTGCTTACGAAACTGACAAGAACTGTAGCTCCTATTAAGTCCAATACACTTTACTTGCTGGGAAAAGACACGAGTGCTATTTGCCTTGTGTAGGGCAATGGGAGCGCAATAGTGACTTTCCTTGCCAGAAAAAAACTCTTGTTCGTAGGACCAGAAACTGCTTGTGATTCAACTCCATTTAGGACTAGGAAACAAACGCTAGCTCGCCTTACAAAAACACACTCTGCTTTTGAGAAAAGAGCACTCTTCTACTCTACTGTGTTTCCTATGTGTTCCGAACAGTGAACTTGCTCAGAACAAAAGAACTGTGCTTCCTACACACACCGACTATATGTCGTTCAACTCTGCTTAGGAAACTGACAAGAACAGTAGCTCTTCTTCAGTCCAATACACTGTACTTGCTGGGAACAAACGCCAGTGCTCTTTGTCCTGTGTATGGCAATGGCAGCACAATAGTGACTCTTCTTACCATAAAACAACTCTTGCTCTTAGGACTAGAAACTGCATGTGATGCAACTCCATTTAAGACTGGGAAACAAACGCTAGATGGCCTTAAAAGAAACACACTCTGCTTTAGAGAAAAGAGCACTCTTCTACTCTACTGTGTTTCCTATAGGGCCAGAAAAGTGAGCTTGCTCAAAACAAAAGAACTGTGCTTCCTACATACGGGCCATAACTAGTTCAACTCTGCTTAGGAAACTGACAAGAACTGTAGCTCCTCTTCAGTCCGATACACTGTACTTGCTGGGAACAGACGCGAGTGTTATTGCACTGTGTATGGCAATGGGAGCGCAATAGTGACTTTCCTTACCAGAAAACAACTCTTGCTCGTAGGACAAAAAACTGCATGTGACTCAACTCCATTTAGGACTGGGAAACAAACGCTAGCTCGCCTTACAGGAAAAACACTCTGCTTTTGAGAAAAGTGCATTCTTCTAATATACTGTGTTTCCTATAGGGCCAGAACAGTGAGCTTCCTCAGAACAAAAGAACTGTGCTTCCTGCACACATGGGCCATATCTATTCAATTCTGCTTAGGAAACTGACAAGAACAGTAGATCCTCTTCAGTCCAATACACTGTACATGCTGGGAACAGACGCCAGTACTATTTGCCCTGTGTATGACAATGGGAGCACAATAGTAACTCTTCTTACCAGAAAACAACTCTTGCTCCTAGGACCAAAAACTGCATGTGATTCAACTCCATTTAAGACTGGGAAACAAACGCTAGCTCGCCTTACAAGAAAAACACTCTGCTTTTGAGAAAAGAGCACTCTTTTACTCTTCTGTGTTTCGTATAGGGCCAGAACAATGAGCTTGATCAGAACAAAAGAACTGTGCTTCCTTCACACGGGCCATATTTAGTTCAACTCTGCTTAGGAAACTGACAAGAACAGTAGCTCCTCTTCAGTCTGATACACTGTACTTCCTGGGAATGGACCGAGTGCTATTTGCAATATGTATGGCAATGGGAGCGCAATAGTGACTTTCCTTACCAGAAAACAACTCTTGCTCCTAGGACCAGAAACTGCATGTGATTCAACTCCATTTAGGACTGGAGAACAAGTGCTAGCTCGCCTTACATGAAACACACTCTGCTTTTGAGAAAAGAGCACTCTTCTACTCTACTGTGTTTCCTATGGGGTCCGAACAGTGAGCTTGCTCAGAACAAAAGTACTGTGCCTCCTACACACACGGGCCATATCTAGTTCAACTCTGCTTAGGAAACAAACAAGAACAGTAGCTCCTCTTCAGTCCAATACACTGTACTTGCGGGGAACAGATGCGAGTGCTATTTGCACTGTGTATGGCAATTGGAGCACAATAGTGACTTGTCTTACGAGAAAACAACTCCTGCTCGTAGGACAAAAAACTGCATGTGACTCAACTCCATTTAGGACTGGGAAACAAACGCTAGCTCGCCTTACAAGAAAAACACTCTGCTTTTGAGAAAAGTGCATTCTTCTAATATACTGTGTTTCCTATAGGGCCAGAACAGTGAGCTTCCTCAGAACAAAAGAACTGTGCTTCCTGCACACATGGGCCATATCTATTCAATTCTGCTTAGGAAACTGACAAGAACAGTAGATCCTCTTCAGTCCAATACACTGTACATGCTGGGAACAGACGCCAGTACTATTTGCCCTGTGTATGACAATGGGAGCACAATAGTGACTCTTCTTACCAGAAAACAACTCTTGCTCCTAGGACCAGAAACTACATGTGATTCAACTCCATTTAAGACTGGGAAACAAACGCTAGCTCGCCTTACAAGAAAAACACTCTGCTTTTGAGAAAAGAGCACTCTTCTACTCTTCTGTGTTTCGTATAGGGCCAGAACAGTGAGCTTGATCAGAACAAAAGAACTGTGCTTCCATCACACGGGCCATATCTAGTTCAACTCTGCTTAGGAAACTGACAAGAACAGTAGCTCCTCTTCAGTCCGATACACTGTACTTTCTGGGAATGGACCGAGTGCTATTTGCACTATGTATGGCAATGGGAGCGCAATAGTGACTTTCCTTACCAGAAAACAACTCTTGCTCCTAGGACCAGAAACTGCATGTGATTCAACTCCATTTAGGACTGGAGAACAAGTGCTAGCTCGACTTACATGAAACACACTCTGCTTGTGAGAAAAGAGCACTCTTCTACTCTACTGTGTTTCCTATGGGGTCCGAACAGTGAGCTTGCTCAGAACAAAAGTACTGTGCCTCCTACACACACGGGCCATATCTAGTTCAACTTTGCTTAGGAAACAAACAAGAACAGTAGCTCCTCTTCAGTCCAATACACTGTACTTGCGGGGAACCGACGCGAGTGCTATTTGCACTGTGTATTGCAATTTGAGCACAATAGTGACTTGTCTTACGAGAAAACAACTCTTGCTCGTAGGACAAAAAACTGCATGTGACTCAACTCAATTTAGGACTGGGAAACAAACGCTAGCTCGCCTTACAAAAAACACACTCTGCTTTTGAGAAAAGAGCACTCTTGTACTCTACTGTGTTTCCTATGGGGCCAGAGCAGTGAGCTTGCTCAGAACATAAGAACTGTGCTTCCTACACACACGGGCCATATCTAGTTCAACTCTGCTTAGGAACCTGACAAGAACAGTAGCTCCTCTTCAGTCCAATACACTGTAGTTGCTGGGAACAGACGCATGCACTATTTGCACTGTGTATGGCAATGGGAGCGCAATAGTGACTTTCCTTACCAGAAAACAACTCTTGTTCGTAGGACTAGAAACTGCATGTGATTCAACTCCATTTAGGACTAGGAAACAAACGCTAGCTTGCCTTACAAAAACACTCTCTGCTTTTGAGAAAAGAGCACTCTTCTACTCTACTGTGTTTCCTATAGGGCCAGAACAGTGAGCTTGCTCAGAACATATGAACGGTGCTTCCTACACACACGGGCCATATCTAGTTGAACTCTGCTTAGGAAACTGACAAGAACAGTAGCTCCTCTTCAGTCCGATACACTGTACTTGCTGGGAACAGACACGAGTGCTATTTGCACTGTGTATGGCAATTGGAGCACAATAGTGACTTGTCTTACGAGAAAACAACTCTTGTTCGTAGGACAAAAATCTGCATGTGAGTCAACTCCATTGAGGACTGGGAAACAAACGCTAGCTCGTCTTCCAAGAAACACACTCTGCTTTTGAGAAAAGAGCACTCTTCTACTCTACTGTGTTTCCTATGTGTTCCGAAAAGTGAGCTTGCTCAGAACAAAAAAACTGTGCTTCCTACACACAAGGCCATATCTAGTTCAAGTCTGCTAAGGAACCTGACAAAAACAGTAGATCCTCTTCAGTCCAATACACTGTACTTGCTGGGAACAGACGCCAGTGCTATTTGTGCTGTGTATGGCAATGGCAGCGCAATAGTGACTCTTCTTACCAGAAAACAACCCTTGCTCGTAGGACGAGAAACTGCATGTGATTCCACTCCATTTAGGACTGGGAAACAAATGCTAGCTTGCCTTACATGAAACACACTCTGCTTTTGAGAAAAGAGCACTCTTCTACTCTACTGTGTTTCCTATTGGCTCCGAACAGTGAGCTTGCTTAGAACAAAAGAACTGTGCTTCCTACACACACAGGCCATATCTAGTTCAACTCTGCTTAGGAAACTGACAAGAACAGTAGCTCCACTTCAGTCCGATACACTGTACTTGCTGGGAACAGACGCGAGTGCTATTTGCACTGTGTATGGCAATTGGAGCACAATAGTGACTCGTCTTACCAGAGAAAAACTCTTGCTCGTAGATCAAAAAACTGCATGTGACTCAACTCCATTTAGGACTGGGAAACAAATGCTAGATCGCCTTACAAGAAACACACTCTGCTTTAGAGAAAAGAGCACTCTTGTACTCTACTGTGTTTCCTATGGGGCCAGAGTAGTGAGCTTGCTCAGAACATAAGAACTGTGCTTCCTACACACACGGGCTATATCTAGTTCAACTCTGCTTAGGAACCTGACAAGAACAGTAGCACATCTTCAGTCCAATACACTGTAATTGCTGGGAACAGACGCATGTGCTATTTGCGCTGTGTATGGCAATGGGAGCGCAATAGTGACTTTCCTTACCAGAAAACAACTCTTGCTCTTAGGACCAGAAACTGCATGTGATTCCACTCCATTTAGGACTGGGAAACAAATGCTAGCTCGCCTTACAAGAAACACACTCTGCTTTTGAGAAAAGAGCACTCTTCTACTCTACTGTGTTTCCTATAGGGCCAGAACAGTGAGCTTGCTCAGAACAAAAGAACTGTGCTTCCTACACACGGGCCATAACTAGTTCAACTCTGCTTAGGAAACTGACAAGAACAGTAGCTCCTCTTCAGTCCGATACACTGTACTTGCTGAGAACAGACGCGAGTGCTATTTGCACTGTGTATGGCAATGGGAGCGCAATAGTGACTTTCCTTACCAGAAAACAACTCTTGCTCGTAGGACCAGAAACTGCATGTGATTCAACTCCATTTAGGACTGGGAAAGAAATGCTAGCTCGCCTTACAAGAAACACACTCTGCTTTTGAGAAAAGAGCACTCTTCTACTCTACTGTGTTTCCTATGGGGTCCGAACAGTGAGCTTGCTCAGAACAAAAGAACTGTGCTTTCTACACACACGGGCCATAACTAATTAAACTCTGCTTAGGAAACAAACAAGAACAGTAGCTCCTCTTCAGTCCAATACACTGTACTTGCGGGGAACAGACGCGAGTGCTATTTGCACTGTGTATGTCATTGGAGCACAATAGTGACTTGTCTTACCAGAAAATAACTCTTGCTCGTTGGACAAAAAACTGCATGTGACTCAACTCCATTTAGGACTGGGAAACAAACGCTAGCTCGACTTCCCAGAAACACACTCTGCTTTTGAGAAAAGAGCACTCTTCTACTCTACTGTGTTTCCTATGTGTTCCGAACAGTGAGCTTGCTCAGAACAAAAAAACTGTGTTTCCTACACACAAGGCCATATCTAGTTCAAGTCTGCTTAGGAACCTGACAAAAACAGTAGATCCTCTTCAGTCCAATACATTGTACTTGCTGGGAACAGACGCCAGTGCTATTTGTCCTGTGTATGGCAATGGCAGCACAATAGTGACTCTTCTTACCAGAAAACAACTCTTGCTTGTAGGACCAGAAACTGCATGTGATTCAACTCCATTTAGGACTAGGAAACAAACGCTAGCTCGCCTTACAAAAACACACTCTGCTTTTCAGAAAAGAGCACTCTTCTACTCTACTGTGTTTCCAATAGGGCCAGAACAGTGAGCTTGTTCAGAACATAAGAACTGTGCTTCCTACACACACGGGCCATATCTAGTTCAACTCTGCTTAGGAAACTGACAAGAACAGTAGCTCCTCTTCAGTCCGATACACTGTACTTGCTGGGAATAGACGCGAGAGCTATTTGCACTACGTATGGCAAGGGGAGAGCAATAGTGACTTTCCTTACCAGAAAACAACTCTTGCTCTTAGGACCAGAAACTGCATGAGATTCAACTCCATTTAGGACTGGGAAACAAACGCTAGCTCGCCTTACAAGAAACACACTCTGCTTTTGAGAAAAGAGCACTCTTCTACTCTACTGTGTTTCCTATGATGTCCGAACAGAGAGCTTGCTCAGAACAAAAGAACTGTGCTTCCTACACACATGGCCATATCTAGTTCAATTCTGCTTAGGAACCTGACAATAACAATAGATCCTCTTCAGTCCAATACACTGTACTTGCAGGGAACAGACGCGAGTGCTATTTGCACTGTGTATGGCATTGGAGCACAATAGTGACTTGTCTTACCAGAAAACAACTCTTGCTCATAGGACAAAAAACTGCATGTGACTCAACTACATTTAGGACTAGGAAACAAACGCTAGCTCGACTTCCAAGAAACACACTCTGCTTTTGAGAAAAGAGCACTCTTCTACTCTACTGTGTTTCCTATGTCTTCCGAACAGTGAGCATGCTCAGAACAAAAAAACTGTGCTTCCTTCACACACGGCCATATCTAGTTCAAGTCTGCTTAGGAACCTGACAAGAACAGTAGATCCTCTTCAGTCCAATACACTGTACTTGCTGGGAACAGACGCCAGTGCTATTTGTCCTGTGTATGGCAATGGCAGCGCAATAGTGACTCTTCTTACCAGAAAACAAATCTTGTTCGTAGGACCAGAAACTGCATGTGATTCCACTCCATATAGGCCTGGGAAACAAACTCTAGCTCGATTTACAAGAAACACACACTGCTTTTGAGAAAAGAGCACTCTTCTACTCTTCTGTGTTTCCTATAGGGCCAGAACAGTGAGCTTGCTCAGAAAAAAAGAACTGTACTTCCTACACACACGGGCCATATCTAGTTCAACTCTGCTTAGGAAACTGAGAAGAACAGTAGCTCCTTTTCAGTCCAATACACTGTACTTGCTGGGAACAGACGGGAGGGCTATTTGCACTGTGTCTGGCAATGGGAGCGGAAAAGTGACTTTCCTTACCAGAAAACAACTCCTGCTCGTAGGACCAGAAACTGCATGTGATTCCACTCCATTTAGGACTGGGAAAAAAACGCTAGCTCGCCTTACAATAAACACATTCTGCTTTAGAGAAAAGAGCACTCTTTTACTCTACTGTGTTTCCTATGGGGTCAAAACAGTGAGCTTGCTCAGAACAAAAGAACTGTGCTTCCTACACACGCGGGCCATATCTAGTTCAACTCTGCTTGGGAAACTGACAAGAACAGTAGCTCCTCTTCAGTCCGATACACTGTACTTGCTGGGAACAGACGTGAGAGTTATTTGCACTATGTATGGCAAGGGGAGCACAATAGTGACTTTCCTTACCAGAAAACAGCTCTTGCTCTTAGGACCAGAAACTGCATGTGATTCAACTCCATTTAGGACTGGGAAACAAATGCTAGCTCGCCTTACAAGAAACACACTCTGCTTTAGAGAAAAGAGCACTCTTCTACTCTCCTGTGTTTCCTATGGTGTCCGAACAGTGAGCTTGCTCAGAACAAAAGAACTGTGCTTCTTACCCACACGGCCATATCTAGTTCAATTGTGCTTAGCAACCTGACAAGAACAGTAGATCCTCTTCAGTCCAATACACTGTACTTGCTGGGAACAGACGTCAGTGCTATTTGTCCTATGTATGGCAATGGCAGCGCAATAGTGACTCTTTTTAACAGAAAACAACTCTTGCTAGTAGGACTAGAAACTGCATGTGATCCAACTCCATTTAGGAATGGGAAACAAACGCTAGCTCGCCTTACAAGAAACACACTCTGCTTTAGAGAAAAGAGCACTCTTCCACTCTACTGTGTTTCCTATAGGGCCGGAAGAGTGAGCTTGCTCAGAACAAAAGAACTGTGCTTCCTACACACGGGCCATAACTAGGTCAACTCTGCTTAGGAAACTGACAAGAACAGTAGCTCCTCTTCAGTCCGATACACTGTACTTGCTGGGAACAGACGCGAGTGCTATTTGCACTGTGTATGGCAATGGGAGCGCAATAGTGACATTCCTTACCAGAAAAAAACTCTTGATCATAGGACTAGAAACTGCATATGATCAACTCCATTTAGGACTGGGAAACAAATGCTAGATCGCCTTACATGAAACACACTCTGCTTTTAAGAAAAGACCACTCTTCTACTCTACTGTGTTTCCTATGGGGTCCAAACAGTGAGCTTGCTCAGAACAAAAGAACTGTGCTTCCTACACGCACGGACCATATCTAGTTCAACTCTGCTTAGTAAACTGACAAGAACAGTAGCTCCTATTCAGTCCAATACACTGTACTTGCTGGGAAAAGACGCGAGTTCTATTTGCCTTGTGAAGGGCAATGGGAGCGCAATAGTGAATTTCCTTTACAGAAAACAACTCTTGTTCATAGGACCAGAATCTGCATGTGATTCAACTCCATTTAGGACTAGGAAACAAACGCTAGCTCGCCTTACAAAAACACACTCTGCTTTTGAGAAAAGAGCACTCTTCTACTCTACTGTGTTTCCTATGTGTTCCGAAAAGTGAGCTTGCTCAGAACAAAAGAACTGTGCTTCCTACACACACGGCCATATCTAGTTCAATTCTGCTTAGGAACCTGACAAGAACAGTAGATCCTCTTCAGTCCAATACACTGTACTTGGTGGGAACAGACGCCAGTGCTATTTGTCCTATGTATGGCAATGGCAGCGCAATAGTGACTCTTCTTATGAGAAAACAACTCTTGCTCGTTGGACTAGAAACTGCATGTGATTCAACTCCATTTAGGACTGGGAAACAAAAGCTAGCTCACCTTACAAGAAACACACTCTGCTTTAGAGAAAAGAGCACTCTTCTACTCTACTGTGTTTCCTATAGGGCCAGAACAGTGAGCTTGGCAGAACAAAAGAACTGTGCTTCCTACACACGGGCCATATCTAGTTCAACTCTGCTTAGGAAACTGACAAGAACAGTAGATCCTCTTCAGTCCAATACACTGTACTTGCTGGGAACAGACGCCAGTGCTATTTGTCCTGTGTATGGCAATGGCAGCACAATAGTGACTTTCCTTACCAGAAAACAACTCTTGCTTGTAGGACCAGAAACTGCATGTGATTCAACTCCATTTAGGACTGGGAAACAAAAGCTAGCTCACCATGCAAGAAACACACTCTGCTTTAAAGAAAAGAGCACTCTTCTACTCTACTGTTTTTCCTATAGGGCCAGAACTGTGAGCTTGCTCAGAACAAAAGAACTGTGCTTCCTACACACGGGCCATATCTCGTTCAACTCTGCTTAGGAAACTGACAAGAACAGTAGCTCCTCTTCAGTCCGATACACTGTAATTGCTGGGAACAGACGCGAGTGCTATTTGCACTGTGTATGGCAATGGGAGCGCAATAGTGACTTTCCTTACCAGAAAACAACTCTTGCTCGTAAGACCAGAAACTGCGTGTGATTCAACTCCATTTAGGACTGGGAAACAAATGCTAGCTCGCCTTACATGAAACACACTCTGCTTTTGAGAAAAGAGCACTCTTCTACTCTACTCTGTTCCCTAAGGGTTCCAAAAAGTGAGCTTGCTCAGAACAAAAGAACTGTGCTTCCTACACTCACGGGCCATATCTAGTTCAACTCTCCTTAGGAAACTGACAAGAACAGTAGCTCCTCTTCCGTCCAATACACTGTACTTGCGGGGAACAGACGCGAGTGCTATTTGCACTGTGTATGGCAATTGGAGCACAATAGTGACTTGTCTTACCAGAAAACAACTCTTGCTCGTAGGACAAAAAACTTCATGTGACTCAACTCCATTTAGGACTGGGAAACAAACGCTAGCTCGCCTTACAAGAAACACACTCTGCTTTTGAGAAAAGAGCACTCTTCTACTCTACTGTGTTTCCCATAGGGCCAGAACAGTGAGCTTGCTCAGAACAAAAGAACTGTGCTTCCTACATGCACGGACCATATCTAGTTCAACTCTGCTTAGTAAACTGACAAGAACAGTAGCTCCTATTCAGTCCAATACACTGTACTTGCTGGGAAAAGACGCGAGTGCTATTCGCCTTGTGAAGGGCAATGGGAGCGCAATAGTGACTTTCCTTACCAGAAAACAACTCTTGTTCATAGGACCAGAAACTGCATGTGATTCAACTCCATTTAGGACTAGGAAACAAATGCTAGCTCGCCTTACAAAAACACACTCTGCTTTTGAGAAAAGAGCACTCTTCTACTCTACTGTGTTTCCTATGTGTTCCGAAAAGTGAGCTTGCTCAGAACAAAAAAAACAGTGCTTCCTACACACGGGCCATATCTAGTTCAACTCTGCTTTGGAAATGACAAGAACAGTAGCTCCTCTTCAATCCGATACACTGTGCTTGCTGGGAACAGACGCGAGTGCTATTTGCACTGTGTATGGCAATGGGAGCTCAATAGTGACTTTTCTTACCAGAAAACAACTCTTGCTCGTAAGACCAGAAACTGCATGTGATTCAACTCCATTTAGGACTGGGAAACAAACTCTAGCTCGCCTTACATGAAACACACTCTGCTTTTGAGAAAAGAGCACTCTTCTACTCTACTGTGTTTCCTATGGGGTCCGAACAGTGAGCTTGCTCAGAACAAAAGAACTGTGCTTCCTACACACACGGGCCTTATCTAGTTCAACTGTGCTTAGGAAACTGACAAGAACAGTAACTCCTCTTCTGTCCAATACACTGTACTTGCGGGGAACAGACGCGAGTGCTATTTGCATTGTGTATGGCAATTGGAGAACAATAGTGACTTGTCTTACCAGAAAACAACTTTTGCTCATAGGACAACAAACTGCATGTGACTCAACTCCATTTAGGACTGGGAAACAAACGCTAGCTCGCCTTACAAGAAACAAACTCTGCTTTTGAGAAAAGAGCACTCTTCTACTCTACTATGTTTCCTATGTGTTCCGAACAGTGAGCTTGCTCAGAACAAAAAAATTGTGCTCCCTACACACGGCCATATCTAGTTCAAGTCTGCTTAGGAACCTGACAAGAACAGTAGATCCTCTTCAGTCCAATACACTGTACTTGCTGGGAACAGACGCCAGAGCTATTTGTCCTGTGTATGGCAATTGGAGCACAATAGTGACTTGTCTTACCAGAAAACATCTCTTGCTCGTAGTACAAAAAGCTGCATGTGACTCAACTCCATTTAGGACTGAGAAACAAACGCTAGCTCGACTTCCAAGAAACACACTTTGCTTTTGAGAAAAGAGCACTCTTCTACTCTACTGTGTTTGCTATAGGGCCAGAACAGTGAGCTTGCTCAGAACAAAAAAACTGTGCTTCCTACTCACTCGACCATATCTAGTTCAAGTCTGCTTAGGAACCTGACAAGAACAGTAGATCCTCTTCAGTTCAATACACTGTACTTGCTGGGAACAGACGCCAGTGCTATTTGTCCTGTGTATGGCAATGGCAGCTCAATAGTGACTCTTCTTACCAGAAAACAACTCTTGCTCTTAGGACCAGAAACTGCATGTGATTCAACTACATTTAGGACTGGGAAACAAACTCTAGCTCGCTTTACAAGAAACACCCTCTGCTTTTGAGAAAAGAGCACTCTTCTACTCTACTGTGTTTCCTATAAGGCCAGAACAGTGAGCTTGTTCAGAAAAAAAGAACTGTGCTTCCTACACACGGGACATATCTCGTTCAACTCTGCTTAGGAAACTGACAAGAACAGTAGCTCCTCTTCAGTCTGATACACTGTACTTGCTGGGAACAGTCGCGAGTGCTATTTGCACTTTGTATGGCAATGGGAGCGCAATAGTGACTTTCCTTACCAGAAAACAACTCTTGATCATAGGACCAGAAACTGCATGTGATTCAACTCCATTTAGGACTGGGAAACAAATGCTTGCTCGCCTTACATGAAACACACTCTGCTTTTGAGAAAAGAGCACTCTTCTAATCTACTGTGCTTCCTATGGGGTCTGAACAGTGAGCTTACTCAGAACAAAAGAACTGTGCTTCCTACACACACGGGCCATATCTAGTTCAACTCTGCTTAGGAAACTGGCAAGAACAGTAGATCTTCTTCAGTCCAATACACTGTACTTGCGGGGAACAGACGCGAGTGCTATTTGCACTGTGTATGGCAATTGGAGCACAATAGTGACTCGTCTTACCAGAAAACAATTCTTGCTCATAGGACAAAAAACTGCATGTGACTCAACTCCATTTAGGACTGGGAAACAAACGCTAGCTCGCCTTACAAGAAACACACTCTGCTTTTGAGAAAAGAGCACTCATCTACTCTACTGTGTTTCCCATAGGGCCAGAACAGTGAGCTTGCTCAGAACAAAAGAACTGTGCTTCCTACACACGGGCCATATCTAGTTCAACTCTGCTTAGGAAACTGACAAGAGCAGTAGCTCCTCTTCAGTCCGATACACTGTACTTGCTGGGAACAGACGCGAGTGCTATTTGCACTGTGTATGGCAATGGGAGTACAATAATGACTTTCCTTACCAGAAAACAAGTCTTGCTCGTAGGACAAAAAATTGCATGTGACTCAACTCCATTTAGGACTGGGAAACAAAAGCTAGCTCAACTTCCAAGAAACACACTTTGCTTTTGAGTAAAGAGCACTCTTCTACTCTACTGTGTTTCCTATGTGTTCCGAACATTGAGCTTGCTCAGAAAAAAAAAAAAAAAAACTGTGCTTCCTACTCACACGGCCATATCTAGTTCAAGTCTGCTTAGGAACCTGACAAGAACAGTAGATCCTCTTCAGTTCAATACCCTGTACTTGCTGGGAACAGACGCCAGTGCTATTTGTCCTGTGTGTGGCAATGGCAGTGCAATAGTGACTCTTCTTAACAGAAAACAACTCTTGCTCGTAGGACCAGAAACTGCATGTGATTCAGCTCCATTTAGGACTGCGAAACAAATTCTAGCTTGCTTTACAAGAAACACACTCTGCTTTTGAGAAAAGAGCACTCTTCTACTCTACTGTGTTTCCAATAGGGCCAGAAGAGTGAGCTTGCTCAGAAAAAAAGAACTGTGCTTCCTACACACATGGGCCATATCTATTTCAACTCTGCTTAGGAAACTGAGAAGAACAGTAGCTCCTCTTCAGTCCAATACACTGTAGTTGCTGGGAACAGACGGGAGAGCTATTTGCAATGTGTATGACAATAGGAGCGCAATAGTGACTTTCCTTAACAGAAAACAACTCTTGCTCGTAGGACCAGAAACTGCATGTGATTCCACTCCATTTAGGACTGGGAAACAAATGGTAGCTTGCCTTACAAGAAACACACTCTGCTTTTGAGAAAAGAGCACTCTTCTACTCTATTGTGTTTCCTATGTGTTCCGAACAGTGAGCTTGCTCAGAACAAAAAAACTGAACTTCCTACTCACACGGCCATATCTAGTTCAAGTCTGCTTAGGAACCTGACAAGAAGAGTATATCCTCTTCAGTCCAATACACTGTACTTGCTGGGAACAGACGCCAGTGCTATTTGTCCTGTGTATGGCAATGGCAGCGCAATAGTGACTCTTCTTATCAGAAAACAACTCTTGCTCGTAGGACCAGAAACTGCATGTGATTCAACTCCATTTAGGACTGGGAAACAAACTCTAGCTCGCTTTACAAGAAACACACTCTGCTTTTGAGAAAAGAGCACTCTTCTACTCTACTGTGTTTCCTACATGGCCAGAACAGTGAGCTTGCTCAGAAAAAAAGAACTGTGCTTCCTACACACACGGGCCATATCTAGTTCAACTCTGCTTAGGAAACTGAGAAGAACAGTAGCTCTTCTTCAGTTCAATACACTGTACTTTCTGGGAACAGACGGGAGGGCTCTTTGCACTGTGTATGGCAATGGGAGCCCAATAGTGACGTTCCTTACCAGAAAACAACTCTTGCTCGTAGGACCAGAAACTGCATGTGATTCCACTCCATTTAGGACTGGGAAACAAACGGTAGCTCGCTTTACAAGAAACACACTCTGCTTTAGAGAAAAGAGCACTCTTCTTCTCTACTGTGTTTCTTATGGGGTCCAAACAGTAAGCTTGCTCAGAACAAAAGAACTGTGCTTCCTACACACACGGACCATATCTAGTTCAAGTCTTCTTAGGAACCTGACAAGAACAGTAGATCCTCTTCAGTCCAATACATTGTACTTGATGGGAACAAACGCCAGTGCTATTTGTCCTGTGTATGGCAATGGCAGCGTAATAGTGACTCTTCTTACCAGAAAACAACTCTTGCTCGTAGGACCAGAAATTGCATGTGATTCAACTCCATTAGGGACTGGGAAACAAACTCTAGCTCGCTTTACAAGAATCACACTCTGCTTTTGAGAAAAGAGCACTCTTCTACTCTACTGTGTTTCCTATATGGCCAGAACAGTGAGCTTGCTCAGAAAAAAAGAACTGTACTTCCTACACACACGGGCCATATCTAGTTCAACTCTGCTTAGGAAACTGAGAAGAACAGTAGCTCTTTTTCAATCCAATACACTGTACTTGCTGGGAACAGACGGGAAGGATATTTGCACTGTGTATGGCAATGGGAGCACAATAGTGACTTTCCTTACCAGAAAACAACTCTTGTTCCTAGGACCAGAAACTGCATGTGATTCAACTCCATTTAGGACTAGGAAACAAATGCTAGCTCGCCTTACAAAAACACACTCTGCTTTTGAGAAAAGAGCACTCTTCTACTCTACTGTGTTTCCTATAGGGCCAGAAGAGTGAACTTGCTCAGAACATAAGAACTGTGCTTCCTACACACACGGGCCATATCTAGTTCAACTCTGCTTAGGAAACTGACAAGAACAGTAGCTCCTCTTCAGTCTGATACACTGTACTTGCTGGGAACAGACGCGAGAGCTATTTGCACTGTGTATGGCAAGGGGAGCTCAATAGTGACTTTCCATACCAGTAAACAACTCTTGCTCGTAGAACCAGAAACTGCATGTTATTCAACTCCATTTAGGACTGGGAAACAAATGCTAGCTCGCCTTACATGAAACACACTCTGCTTTTGAGAAAAGAGCACTCTTCTACTCTTCTGTGTTTCGTATAGGGCCAGAACAGTGAGCTTGCTCAGAAAAAAATTACTGTACTTCCTACACACACGGCCCATATCTAGTTCAACTCTGCTTAGGAAACTGAGAAGAACAGTAGCTCCTTTGCAGTCCAATACACTGTACTTGCTGGGAACAGACAGGAGGGCTATTTGCACTGTGTATGGCAATGGGAGCGCAATAGTTACTTTCCTTACCAGAAAACAACTCTTGCTCGTAGGACCAGAAACTGCATGTGATTCAACTCCATTTAGGACTGGGAAACAAATGCTAGCTCGCATACATGAAACACACTCTGCTTTTGAGAAAAGAGCACGCTTCTACTCTACTGTGTTTCCTACAGGGCCAGAAGAGTGAGCTTGCTCAGAACATAAGAACTGTGCTTCCTACACACAAGGGCCATATCATGTTCAACTCTGCTTAGGAAACTGACAAGAACAGTAGCTCCTCTTCAATCCAATACACTGTACTTGCTGGGAACAGACGGGAAGGCTATTTGCACTGTGTATGTCAATGGGAGCGCAATAGTGACTTTCCTTACCAGAAAACAACTCTTGCTCGTAGGACCAGAAACTGCATGTGACTCCACTCCACTTAGGACTGGGAATCAAACGGTAGCTCGCCTTACAAGAAACACACTCTGCTTTAGAGAAAAGAGCACTCTTCTACTCTACTGTGTTTCCTATGGGGTGCAAACAGTGAGCTTGCTCAGAACAAAAGAACTGTGCTTCCTACACACACGGGCCATATCTATTTCAACTCTGCTTAGGAAAGTGACAAGAACAGTAGCTCCTCTTCCGTCCAATACACTGTACTTGCGGGGAACAGACGCGAGTGCTATTTTCACTGTGTATGGCAATGGGAGCACAATAGTGACTCGTCTTACCAGAAAACAACTCTTGCTCGTAGGAAAAAAACTGCATGTGACTCAACTCCATTTAGGACAGGGAAACAAACGCTAGCTCGCCTTACAAGAAACACACTCTGCTTTTGAGAAAAGAGCACTCTTCTACTCTACTGTGTTTCCTCTGGGGTCCGAACAGTGAGCTTGCTCAGAACAAAAGAACTGTGCTTCCTGCACACACAGCCATATCTAGTTCAATTCTGCTTAGGAACCTGACTAGAACAATAGATCCTCTACAGTACAATACACTGTACTTGCTGGGAACAGACGCCAGTGCTATTAGTCCTGTGTATGGCAATGGCAGCACAATAGTGACTCTTCTTACCAGAAAACAACTCTTGCTCGTAGGACCAGAAACTGCATGTGATTCAACTCCATTTAGGACTGGGAAACAAATGCTAGCTCGCCTTACATGAAACACACTCTGCATTTGAGAAAAGAGCACTCTTCTACTCTATTGTGTTTCCTATCGGGTCCGAAGAGTGAGCTTGCTCAGAACAAAAGAACTGTGCTTCCTACACACACGGGCCATATCTAGTTCAACTCTGCTTAGGAAACCAACAAGAACAGTAGCTCCTCTTCAGTCCAATACACTGTACTTGCTGTGAACAGACGGGAGGGCTATTTGCACTGTGTATGTCAATGGGAGCACAATAGTGACTTTCTTACCAGAAAACAACTCTTGCTCGTAGGACCAGAAACTGCATGTGATTTCACTCCATTTAGGACTGGGAAACAAACGGTAGCTTGCCTTACAAGTACACACTCTGCTTTAGAGAATAGAGCACTCTTCTACTCTACTGTGTTTCCTATGGGGTCCAAACAGTGAGCTTGCTCAGAACAAAAGAACTGTGATTCCTACACACACGGACCATATCTAGTTCATCTCTACTTAGTAAACTGACAAGAAGAGTAGCTCCTATTCAGTCCAATACACTGTACTTGCTGGGAAAAAACGCGAGTGCTATTTGCCTTGTGAAGGGCAATGGGAGCGCAATAGTGACTTTCCTTACCAGAAAACAACTCTTGTTCACAGGACCAGAAACTGCATGTGATTCAACTCTATTTAGGACTAGGAAACAAACGCTAGCTCGCCTTACAAAAACACACTCTGCTTTTGAGAAAAGAGCACTCTTTTACTCTACTGTGTTTCCTATAGGGCCAGAAGAGTGAACTTGCTCAGAACATAAGAACTGTGCTTCCTACACACACGGGCCATATCTAGTTCAACTCTGCTTAGGAAACTGACAAGAACAGTAGCTCCTCTTCAGTCCGATACACTGTACTTGCTGGGAACAGACGCCAGAGCTATTTGCAATGTGTATGGCAAGGGGAGCGCAATAGTGACTTTCCTTACCAGTAAACAACTCTTGCTCGTAGGACCAGAAACTGCATGTGATTCAACTCCATTTAGAACTGGGAAACAAACGCTAGCTCGCCTTTCAAGAAACACACTCTGCTTTTGAGAAAAGAGCACTCTTCTACTCTACGGTGTTTCCTATGTTGTCTGAACAGTGAGCTTGCTCACAACAAAAGAACTGTGATTCCTACACACACGGGCCATTTCTAGTTCAACTCTGCTTAGGAAACTGACAAGAACAATAGATATTCTTCAGTCCAATACACTGTACTTGCTGGGAACAGACGCGAGAGCTATTTGCACTGTGTATGGCAATTGGAGCCCAATAGTGACTGGTCTTACCAGAAAAAAACTCTTGCTCGTAGGACCAGAAACTGCATGTGATTCAACTCCATTTAGGACTGGGAAACAAAAGCTAGCTCACCTTACAAGAAACACACTCTGCTTTTGAGAAAAGAGCACTCTTCTACTCTACTGTGTTTCCTATTGGGCCAGAACAGTGAGCTTGCTCAGAACAAAAGAAATGTGCTTCCTACACACACGGCCATATCTAGTTCAAGTCTGCTTAGGAACCTGACAAGAACAGTAGATCCTCTTCAGTCCAATACACTGTACTTGCTGGGAACAGACGCCAGTGCTATGGCAATGGCAGCGCAATAGTGACTCTTCTTACCAGAAAACAACTCTTGCTCGTAGGACCAGAAACTGCATGTGATTCAACTCCATTTAGGACTGGGAAACAAACTCTAGCTCGCTTTACAAGGAACACACTCTGCTTTTGAGAAAAGAGCACTCTTCTACTCTACTGTGTTTCCTATAGGGCCAGAAGAGTGAGCTTGCTCAGAACATAAGAAATGTGCTTCCTACACACACGGGCCATATCTAGTTCAACTCTGCTTAAGAAACTGACAAGAACAGTAGCTCCTCTTCAGTCCGATACACTGTACTTGCTGTGAACAGACGCGAGCGCTATTTGCACTGTGTATGGCAATGGGAGCGCAATAGTGTCTTTCCTTACCAGAAAAAAAACTCTTGCTCGTAGGACCAGAAACTGCATGTGATTCAACTCCATTTAACTAGGAAACAAACGCTAGCTCGCCTTACAAAAACACACTCTGCTTTTGAGAAAGGAGCACGCTTCTACTCTACTGTGTTTCCTATAGGGCCAGAAGAGTGAGCTTGCTCAGAACATAAGAACTGTGCTTCCTACACACAAGGGCCATATCATGTTCAACTCTGCTTAGGAAACTGACAAGAACAGTAGCTCCTCTTCAGTCCAATACACTGTACTTGCTGGGAACAGACGCGAGAGCTATTTGCACTGTGTATGGCAATGGGAGCGCAATAGTGACTTTCCTTACCAGAAAACAACTCATGCTCTTAGGACCAGAAACTGCATGTAATTCAACTCCATTTAGGACTGGGAAACAAATGCTAGCTCGCCTTACAAGAAACACACTCTGCTTTTGAGAAAAGAGCACTCTTCTACTCTACTGTGTTTCCTATGGTGTGCGAACAGTGAGCTTGCTCAGAAAAAAAGAACTATGCTTCCTACACACACGGCCATATCTAGTTCAATTCTGCTTAGGAACCTGACAAGAACAGTAGATCCTCTTCAGTCCAATACACTGTACTTGCTGGGAACAGACGTTAGTGCTATTTGTCCTGTGTAAGGAAATGGCAGCGCAATAGTGACTCTTCTTACCAGAAAACAACTCTTGCTCGTAGGACCAGAAACTGCATGTGATTCAACTCCATTTAGGACTGGGAAACAAATGCTAGCTCGCCTTACATGAAACACACTCTGCATTTGAGAAAAGAGCACTCTTCTACTCTATTGTGTTTCCTATGGGGTCCTAAGAGTGAGCTTGCACAGAACAAAAGAACTGTGCTTCCTACACACACGGGCCATATCTAGTTCAACTCTGCTTAGGAAACCAACAAGAACAGTAGGTCCTCTTCAGTCCAATACACTGTACTTGCGGGGAACAGACGCGAGTGCTATTTGCACTGTGTATGGCATTGGAGCACAATAGTGGCTTGTCTTACCAGAAAACAACTCTTGCTCGTAGGAAAAAAAACTGCATGTGACTCAACTCCATTTAGGACTGGGAAAGAATCGCTAGCTCGCCTTACATGAAACACACTCTGCTTTTGAGAAAAGAGCACTCTTCTACTCTACTGTGTTTCCTATGTGTTCCGAACAGTGAGCTTGCTCAGAACAAAAAAACTGTACTTCCTACTCACAAGGCCATATCTAGTTCAAGTCTGCTTAGGAACCTGACAAGAACAGTATATCCTCTTCAGTCCAATACACCGTACTTGCTGGGAACAGACGCCAGTGCTATGGCAATGGCAGCGCAATAGTGACTCTTCTTACCAGAAAACAACTCTTGTTCGTAGGACCAGAAACTGCATGTGATTCAACTCCATTTCGGACTGGGAAACAAACTCTAGCTCGCTTTACAAGAAACACACTCTGCTTTTGAGAAAAGAGCACTCTTCTACTCTACTGTATTTCCTATAGGGCCAGAACAGTGAGCTTGCTGAGAACAAAAGAACTGTGCTTCCTACACACACGGGCCATATCTAGTTCAACTCTGCTTAGGAAACTGAGAAGAACAGTAGCTCCTCTTCAGTCCAATACACTGTACTTGCTGGGAATAGACGGGAGGGCTATTTGCACTGTGTATGGCAATGGGAGCACAATAGTGACTTTCCTTACCAGAAAACAACTCTTGCTCGTAGGAGCAGAAACTGCATGTGATTCCACTCCATTTAGGACTGGGAAACGAACAATAGCTTGCCTTACAAGAAACACACTCTGCTTTAGAAAAAAGAGCACTCTTCTACTCTACTGTGTTTCCTATGGGGTCCAAACAGTGAGCCTGCTCAGAACAAAAGAACTGTGCTTCCTACACACACGGACCATATCTAGTTCCACTCTGCTTAGGAAACTGACAAGAACAGTAGCTCCTCTTAAGTCCGATACACCGTACATGCTGGGAAAATACGCAAGTGCTATTTGCCTTGTGTAGGCCAATGGGAGCGCAATAGAGACTTTCCTTACCAGAAAACAACTCTTGTTCGTAGGACCAGAAACTGCATGGGATTCAACTCCATTTAGGACTAGGAAACAAACACTAGGTTTCCTTACAAAAACACACTCTGCTTTTGAGAAAAGAGCACGCTTCTACTTTACTGTGTTTCCTATAGTGCCAGAACAGTGAGCTTGCTCAGAACATAAGAACTGTGCTTCCTACACACACGGGCCATATCATGTTCAACTCTGCTTCGGAAACTGACAAGAACAGTAGCTCCTCTTCAGTCCGATACACTGTACTTGCTGGGAACAGACGCGGGAGCTATTTGCACTGTGTATGGCAAGGGGAGCACAATAGTGACTTTCCTTACCAGAAAACAACTCTTGCTCTTAGGACCAGAAACTGCATGTGATTCAACTCCATTTAAGACTGGGAAACAAACGCTAGCTGGCATTACAAGAAACACACTCTGCTTTAGAGAAAAGAGCACTCTTCTACTCTACTGTGTTTCCTATAGGGCCAGAACAGTGAGCTTGCTCAAAACAAAAGAACTGTGCTTCCTACATACGGGCCATAACTAGTTCAACTCTGCTTAGGAAACTGACAAGAACTGTAGCTCCTCTTCAGTCCGATACACTGTACTTGCTGGGAACAGACGCGAGTGCTATTTGCACTGTGTATGACAATGGGAGCGAAATAGTGACTTTCCTTACCAGAAAACAACTCTTGCTCGTAGGACCAGAAACTGCATGTGATTCAACTCCATTTAGGACTGGAGAACAAGTGCTAGCTCGCCTTCCATGAAACACACTCTGCTTTTGAGAAAAGAGCACTCTTCTACTCTACTGTGTTTCCTATGGGGTCCGAACAGTGAGCTTGCTCAGAACAAAAGTACTGTGCCCCCTACACACACGGGCCATATCTAGTTCAACTCTGCTTAGGAAACAAAGAAGAACAGTAGCTCCTCTTCAGTCCAATACACTGTACTTGCGGGGAACAGACGCGAGTGCTATTTGCACTGAGTATGGCAATTGGAGCATAATAGTGACTTGTCTTACGAGAAAACAACTCTTGCTCGTAGGACAAAAAACTGCATGTGACTCAACTCCATTTAGGACTGGGAAACAAACGCTAGCTCACCTTACAAGAAACACACTCTGCTTTTGAGAAAAGAGCACTCTTCTACTCTACTGTGTTTCCTATGTGTTCGGAAAAATGAGCTTGCTCAGAACACCAAAACTGTGCTTCCTTCACACAAGGCCATATCTAGTTCAAGTCTGCTTAGGAAACTGACAAGAACAGTGGCTCCTCTTCAGTCCGATACACTCTACTTCCTGGGAACAGACGCGAGTGCTATTTGCACTGTGTATGGCAATTGGAGCACAATAGTGACTCGTCTTACCAGAAAAAAACTCTTGCTCGTAGGACAAAAAACTGCATGTGACTCAACTCCATTTAGGACTGGGAAACAAACGCTAGCTCGCCTTACAAGAAACACACTCTGCTTTAGAGAAAAGAGCACTCTTCTACGCTACTGAGTTTCCTATGGGGCCAGAGCAGTGAGCTTGCTCAGAACATAAGAACTGTGCTTCCTACACACACGGGCCATATCTAGTTCAACTCTGCTTAGGAACCTGACAAGAACAGTAGCTCCTCTTCAGTCCAATACACTGTAGTTGCTGGGAACAGACGCTTGTGCTATTTGCACTGTGTATGGCAATGGGAGCGCAATAGTGACTTTCCTTACCAGAAAACAACTCTTGTTCGTAGGACTAGAAACTGCATGTGATTCAACTCCATTTAGGACTAGGAAACAAACGCTAGCTCGCCTTACAAAAACACACTCTGCTTTTGAGAAAAGAGCACTCTTCTACTCTACTGTGTTTCCTAAAGGGCCAGAACAGTGAGCTTGCTCAGAACATAAGAACGGTGCTTTCTACACACACGGGCCATATCTAGTTGAACTCTGCTTAGGAAACTGACAAGAACAGTAGCTCCTCTTCAGTCTGATACACTGTACTTGCTGGGAACAGACACGAGAGCTATTTGCACTATGTATGGCAAGGGGAGCACAATAGTGAATTTCCTTACCAGAAAACAACTCTTGCTCTTAGGACCAGAAACTGCATGTGATTCAACTCCATTTAGGACTGGGAAACAAACGCTAGCTCGCCTTAGAAGAACACACTCTGCTTTTGAGAAAAGAGCACTCTTCTACTCTACTGTGTTTCCTATGGTGTCCGAACAGTGAGCTTGCTCAGAACAAAAGAACTGTGCTTCCTACACACACGGCCATATCTAGTTCAATTCTGCTTAGTAACCTGACAAGAACAGTAGATCCTCTTCATTCCAATACAATGTACTTGCGGGGAACAGACGCGAGTGCTATTTGCACTGTGTATGGCAATTGGAGCACAATAGTGACTTGTCTTACGAGAAAACAACTCTTGCTCATAGGACAAAAATCTGCATGTGAGTCACCTCCATTGAGGACTGGGAAACAAAACTTAGCTCGACTTCCAAGAAACACACTCTGCTTTTGAGAAAAGAGCACTCTTCTACTCTACTGTGTTTCCTATGTGTTCCGAAAAGTGAGCTTGCTCAGAACAAAAAAACAGTGCTTCCTACACACAAGGCCATATCTAGTTCAAGTCTGCTTAGGAACCTGACAAAAACAGTAGATCCTCTACAGTCCAATACAATGTACTTGCTGGGAACAGACGCCAGTGCTATTTGTGCTGTGTATGGCAATGGCAGCGCAATAGTGACTCTTCTTACCAGAAAACAACCCTTGCTCGTAGGACGAGAAACTGCATGTGATTCCACTCCATTTAAAACTGGGAAACAAATGCTAGCTCGCCTTACATGAAACACACTCTGCTTTTGAGAAAAGAGCACTCTTCTACTCTACTGTGATTCCTATTGTCTCCGAACAGTGAGCTTGCTTAGAACAAAAGAACTGTGCTTCTTACACACACAGGCCATATCTAGTTCAACTCTGCTTAGGAAACTGACAAGAACAGTAGCTCCTCTTCAGTCTGATACACTGTACTTGCTGGGAACAGACGCGAGTGCTATTTGCACTGTGTATGGCAATGGGAGCACAATAGTGACTTTCCTTACCAGAAAACAACTCTTGCTCTTAGGACCAGAAACTGCATGTGATTCCACTCCATTTAGGACTGGGAAACAAACGCTAGCTCAACTTACAAGAAACACACTCTGCTTTTGAGAAAAGAGCACTCTTCTACTCTACTGTGTTTCCTATAGGGCCAGAACAGTGAGTTTGCTCAGAACAAAAGAACTGTGCTTCCTACAAATACGGCCATATCTAGTTCAATTCTGCTTAGGAAACTGACAAGAACAGTAGATCCTCTTCAGTCCAATACACTGTACTTGTTGGTAACAGACATGAGTGCTATTAGCACTGTGTATGGCAATGGGAAAGCAATAGTGACTTTCCTTACAAGAAAAAAACTCTTGTTCGTAGGACCAAAAACTGCATGTGATTCAACTCCATTTAGGACTGGGAAACAAATGCTAGCTCGCCTTACATGAAACACACTCTGCTTTTGAGAAAAGAGCACTCTTCTACTCTACTGTGTTTCCTATGTGTTCCGAACAGTGAGCTTGCTCAGAACAAAAAAACTGTGCTTCCTACACACACAGCCATATCTAGTTCAAGTCTGCTTAGGAACCTGACAAGAACAGTAGATCCTCTTCAGTCCAATACATTGTACTTGCTGGGAACAGACGCCAGTGCTATTTGTCCTGTGTATGGCAATGGCAGCGCAATAGTGACTCTTCTTACCAGAAAACAAACCTTGCTCGTAGGACCAGAAACTGCATGTGATTCCACTCCATTTAGGACTGGGAAACAAATGCTAGCTCGCCTAACAAGAAACACACTCTGCTTTTGAGAAAAGAGCACTCTTCTACTCTACTCTGTTTCCTGTAGTGCAAGAACAATGAGCTTGCTCAGAACAAAAGAACTGTGCTTCCTACACACGGGCCATAACTAGTTCAACTCTGCTTAGGAAACTGACAAGAACAGTAGCTCCTCTTCAGTCTGATACACTGTAATTGCTGGGAACAGACGCGAGTGCTATTTACTGTGTATGGCAATGGGAGTGCAATAGTGACTTTCCTTACCAGAAAACAACTCTTGCCTGTAGGACCAGAAACTGCATGTGATTCAACTCCATTTAGGACTGGGAAACAAATGCTAGCTTGCCTTACAGGAAACACACTCTGCTTTTGAGAAAAGAGGACTCTTCTACTCTACTGTGTTTCCTATGGTGTCCGAAGAGTGAGCTTGCTCAGAATAAAAGAACTGTGTTTTCTACACACACGGGCCATATCTAATTAAACTCTGCTTAGGAAACAAACAAGAACAGTAGCTCCTCTTAAGTCCAATACATTGTACTTGCGGGGAACAGACGCGAGTGCTATTTGCACTGTGTATGGAATTGGAGCACAATAGTGACTTGTCTTACCAGAAAATAACTCTTCCTCATTGGACAAAAAACTGCATGTGACTCAACTCCATTTAGGACTGGGAAACAAACGCTAGCTCGACTTCCAAGAAACACACTCTGCTTTTGAGAAAAGAGCACTCTTCTACTCTACTGTGTTTCCTATGTGTTCCGAACAGTGAGCTGCTCAAAACAAAAAAACTATGCTTCCTACACACACGGCCATATCTAGTTCAAGTCTGCTTAGGAACCTGACAAGAACAGTAGATCTTCTTCAGTCCAATACACTGTACTTGCTGGGAACAGACGCCAGTGCTATTTGTCCTGTGTATGGCAATGGCAGCACAATAGTGACTCTTCTTACCAGAAAACAACTCTTGCTTGTAGGACCAGAAACTGCATGTGATTCAATTCCATTTAGGACTAGGAAACAAACGCTAGCTCGCCTTACAAAAACACACTCTGTTTTTGAGAAAAGAGCACTCTTCTACTCTACTGTGTTTCCAATAGGGCCAGAACAGTGAGCTTGTTCAGATCATAAGAACTGTGCTTCCTACACACACGGGCCATATCTAGTTCAACTCTGCTTAGGAAACTGACAAGAACAGTAGCTCCTCTTTGGTCCGATACACTGTACTTGCTGGGAATAGACGCGAGAGCTATTTGCACTTTGTATGGCATTGGAGCACAATAGTGACTTGTCTTACCAGAAAACAACTCTTGCTCATAGGACAAAAAACTGCATGTGACTCAACTCCATTTAGGACTGGGAAACAAATGCTAGCTCGACTTCCAAGAAACACACTCTGCTTTTGAGAAAAGAGCACTCTTCTACTCTATTGTGTTTCCTATGTGTTCCGAACAGTGAGCTTGCTCAGAACCAAAAAACTGTGCTTCCTACACACACGGCCATATCTAGTTCAAGTCTGCTTAAGAACCTGACAAGAACAGTAGATCCTCTTCAGTCCAATACACTGTACTTGCTGGGAACAAACGCCAGTGCTATTTGTCCTGTGTGTGGGAATGGCAGCGCAATAGTGACTCTTCTTACCAGAAAACAACCCTTGCTCGTAGGACCAGAAACTGCATGTGATTCAACAACATTTAGGACTGGGAAACAAATGCTAGCTTGCCTTACATGAAACACACTCTGCTTTTGAGAAAAGAGCACTCTTCTACTCTACTGTGTTTCCTATGTGTTCCGAACAGTGACCTTGCTCAGAACAAAAGAACTGTGCTTCCTACACACGGGCCATATCTAGTTCAACTCTGCTTAGGAAACTGAGAAGAACAGTAGCTCCTTTTCAGTCCAATACACTGTACTTGCTGGGAACAGACGGGGGGGCTATTTGCACTGTGTATGGCAATGGGAGCACAATAGTGACTTTCCTTACCAGAAAACAACTCCTGCTCGTAGGACCAGAAACTGCATTTGATTCCACTCCATTTAGGACTGGGAAACAAACGCTAGGTCGCCTTACAATAAACACATTCTGCTTTAGAGAAGAGAGCTCTCTTCTACTCTACTGTGTTTCCTATGGGGTCAAAACAGTGAGCTTGCTCAGAACAAAAGAACTGTGCTTCCTACACACGCGAGCCATATCTAGTTCAACTCTGCTTAGGAAACTGACAAGAACAGTAGCTCCTCTTCAGTCCAATTCACTGTACTTGCTGGGAACAGACTTGAGAGCTATTTGCACTATGTATGGCAAGGGTAGCACAATAGTGACTTTCCTTACCAGAAAACAACTCTTGATCATAGGACCAGAAACTGCATATGATCAACTCCATTTAAGACTGGGAAACAAATGCTAGCTCGCCTTACATGAAACACACTTTGCTTTTGAGAAAAGAGCACTCTTCTACTCTACTGTGTTTCCTATGGGGTCCAAACAGTGAGCTTGCTCAGAACAAAAGAACTGTGCTTTCTACACGCACGGACCATATCTAGTTCAACTCTGCTTAGTAAACTGACAAGAACAGTAGCTCCTATTCAGTCCAATACACTGTACTTGCTGGGAAAAGATGCGAGTGCTATTTGCCTTGTGAAGGGCAATGGGAGCGCAATAGTGACTTTCCTTAACAGAAAACAACTCTTGTTCATAGGACCAGAAACTGCATGTGATTCAACTCCATTTAGGACTAGGAAACAAACGCTAGCTCGCCTTACAAAAACACACTCTGCTTTTGAGAAAAGAGCACTCTTCTACTCTACTGTGTTTCCTATGTGTTCCGAAAAGTGAGCTTGCTCAGAACAAAAGAACTGTGCTTCCTACACACACGGCCATATCTAGTTCAATTCTGCTTAGGAACCTGACAAGAACAGTAGATCCTCTTCAGTCCAATACACTGTACTTGCTGGGAACAGACGCCAGTGCTATTTGTCCTATGTATGGCAATGGCAGCGCAATAGTGACTCTTCTTACCAGAATACAACTCTTGCTCGTAGGACCAGAAACTGCATGTGATTCAACTCCATTTAGGACTGGGAAAGAAACGCTAGCTCGCCTTACAAGAAACACACTCTGCTTTAGAGAAAAGAGCACTCTTCCACTCTACTGTGTTTCCTATAGGGCCAGAACAGTGAGCTTGCTCAGAACAAAAGAACTGTGCTTCCTACACACGGGCCATATCTAGTTCAACTCTGCTTAGGAAACTGACAAGAACAGTAGCTCCTCCTCAGTCCGATACACTGTACTTGCTGGGAACAGACGTGAGTGCTATTTGCACTGTATATGGCAATGGGAGCGCAATAGTGACTTTCCTTTCCAGAAAACAACTCTTGCTCGTAAGACCAGAAACTGCATGTGATTCAACTCCATTTAGGACTGGGAAACAAACGCTAGCTCGCCGTACAAGAAACATACTTTGCTTTTGAGAAAAGAGCACTCTTCTACTCTACTGTGTTTCCTATGTGTTCCAAACAGTGAGTTTGCTCAGAACAAAAAAACTGTGCTTCCTACACACACGGCCATATCTAGTTCAACTCTGCTTAGGAAACTGACAAGAACACTAGATCCTCTTCAGTCAAATACACTGTACTTGCTGGGAACAGACGCCAGTGCTATTTGTCCTGTGTATGGCAATGGCAGTGCAATAGTGACTCTTCTTACCAGAAAACAATTCTTGCTCGTAGGACCAGATACTACATGTGATTCCACTCCATTTAGGACTGGGAAACAAACGCTAGCTCGCCTTACAAGAAACACACTTTGCTTTTGAGAAAAGAGCACTCTTCTACTCTACTGTGTTTCCTGTGGGGTCCGAACAGTGAGCTTGCTCAGAACAAAAGAACTGTGCTTCCTCCACACACGGGCCATATCTAGTTCAACTCTGCTTTAAAAACTGACAAGAACAGTAGCTCCTCTTCAGTCCAATACACTGTACTTGCGGGGAACAGACGCGAGTGCTATTTGCACTGTGTATGCAATTGGAGCACAATAGTGACTCGTCTTACCAGAAAACAACTCTTGCTCGTAGGACAATAAACTGCATGTGACTCAACTCCATTTAGGACTGGAAAACAAACGCTAGCTCGCCTTACAAGAAAGACACTCTGCTTTTGAGTAAAGAGCACTCTTCTACTCTACTGTGTTTCCTATAGGGCCAGAACAGTGAACTTGCTCAGAACAAAGAACTGTGCTTCCTACACACGGCCATATCTAGTTCAATTCTGCTTAGGAACCTGACAAGGACAGTAGATCCTCTTCAGTCCAGTACACTGTAATTGCTGGGAACAGACACCAGTGCTGTTTGTCCTGTGTATGGCAATGGCAGCGAAATATTGACTCTTCATACAAGAAAACAACTCTTGCTTGTAGGATCAGAAACTGCATGTGATTCAACACCATTTAGGACTGGGAAACAAAAGCTAGCTCACCTTACAAGAAACACACTCTGCTTTAGAGAAAAGTGCACTCTTCTACTCTAGTGTGTTTCCTATAGGGCCAGAATAGTGAGCTTGCTCAGAACAAAAGAACTGTGCTTCCTACACATGGGCCATATCTAGTTCAACTCTGCTTAGGAAACTGAGAAGAACAGTAGCTCCTTTGCAGTCCAATACACTGTACTTGCTTGGCACAGATAGGAGGGCTATTTGCACTGTGTATTGCAATGGGAGCGCAATAGTGACTTTCCTTACTAGAAAACAACTCTTGCTCGTAGGACTAGAAACTGCATGTGATTCAACTCCATTTAGGACTGGGAATCAAATGCTAGCTTGCATACATGAAACACACTCTTCTTTTGAGAAAAGAGTACTCTTCTACTCTACTGTGTTTCCTATGGGGTCCGAACAGTGAGCTTGCTCAGAACAAAAGAACTGTGCTTCCTACACACACGGGCCATATCTAGTTCAACTCTGCTTAGGAAAATGACAAGAACAGTATCTCCTCTTCAGTCCGATACACTGTACTTGCTGGGAACAGACGCGAGTGCTATTTGCACTGTGTATGGCAATGGGAGCGCAATAGTGACACTCCTTACCAGAAAACAACTCTTGCTCGTAAGACCAGAAACTTCATGTGATTCAACTCCATTTAGGACTGGGAAACAAATTCCAGCTCGCCTTACATGAAACACACTCTGCTTTTGAGAAAAGAGCACTCTTCTACTCTTCTGTGTTTCCTATGGGGTCCGAACAGTGAGCTTGCTCAGAACAAAAGAACTGTGCTTCCTACACACACGGGCCATATCTAGTTCAACTCTGCTTAGAAAACTGACAAGAACAGTAGCTCCTCTTCCGTCCAATACACTGTAATTGCGGGGAACAGACGCGAGTGCTCTTTGCACTTTGTAGGGCAATTGGAGCACAATAGTGACTTGTCTTACCAGAAAACAACTCTTGCTCGTAGGACAAAAAACTGCATGTGACTCAACTCCATTTAGGACTGGGGAACAAACTCTAGCTCGCTTTACAAGAAAGAAACTCTGCTTTTGAGAAAAGAGCACTCTTCTACTCTACTTTGTTTCCTATAGGGCCAGAACAGTGAGCTTGCTCAGAAAAAAAGAACTGTACTTCCTACACACACGGGCCATATCTAGTACAACTCTGCTTAGGAAACTGACAAGAACAGTAGATCCTCTTCAGTCCAATACACTGTACTTGCGGGGAACAGACGCGAGTGCTATTTGCACTGTATATGGCAATTGAAGCACAATAGTGACTCGTCTTACCAGAAAACAACTCTTGCTCATAGGACCAAAAACTCCATGTGACTCAACTCCATTTAGGACTGGGAAACAAATGCTAGCTCGCCTTACTAGAAACACACTCTGCTTTTGAGAAAAGAGCACTCTTCTACTCTACTGTGTTTCCTATGGGGTCCCAACAGTGAGCTTGCTCAGAACAAAGGAAGTGTGCTTCCTACACACGGCCATATCTAGTTCAATTCTGCTTAGGAACCTGAAAAGAACAGTAGATCCTCTTCAGTCCAATACACTGTACTTGCTGGGAACAGACACCAGTGCTATTTGTCCTGTGTATGGCAATGGCAGCGCAATAGTGACTCTTCTTACCAGAAAACAACTCTTGCTTGTAGGACCAGAAACTGCATGTGATTCAACTCCATTTAGGACTGGGAAACAAAAGCTAGCTCACCTTACAAGAAACACACTCTGCTTTTGAGAAAAGAGCACTCTTCTACTCTACTGGGTTTCCTATAGGGCCAGAAGAGTGAGCTTGCTCAGAACAAAAGAACTGTGCTTCCTACACATGGGCCATATCTAGTTCAACTCTGCTTAGGAAACTAACAAGAACAGTAGCTACTCTTCAGTCCGATACACTGTACTTGCTGGGAACAGACGCGAGTGCTATTTGCACTGTGTACGGCAATGGGAGCGCAATAGTGACTTTACTTACCAGAAAACAACTCTTGCTCGTAAGACCAGAAACTGCATGTGATTCAACTCCATTTAGGACTGGGAAACAAACGCTAGCTCGACTTCCAAGAAACACACTCTGCTTTTGATAAAAGAGCACTCTTCTACTCTACTGTGTTTCCTATGGGGTCCGAACAGTAAGCTTGCTCAGAACACAAAAACTGTGCTTCCTACTCACACGGCCATATCTAGTTCAAGTCTGCTTAGGAAACTGACAAGAACAGTAGATCCTCTTTAGTCCAATACACTGTACTTGCTGGGAACAGACGCCAGTGCTATTTGTCCTGTGTATGGCAATGGCAGCTCAATAGTGACTCTTCTTACCAGAAAACAACTCTTGCTCGTAGGACCAGAAACTGCATGTGATTCCACTCCATTTAAAACTGGGAAACAAACTCTAGCTCGCTTTACAAGAAACACTCTCTGCTTTTGAGAAAAGAACACTCTTCTACTCTACTGTGTTTCCTAAAGGGCCAGAACAGTGAGCTTGCTCAGAACAAAAGAACTGTGCATCCTACACTCGGGCTATATCTCGTTCAACTCTGCTTAGGAAAGTGACAAGAACAGTAGCTCCTCTTCAGTCCGATACACTGTACTTGCTGGGAAGAGACGCGAGTGCTATTTGCACTGTGTATGGCAATGGGAGCGCAATAGTGACTTTCCTTACCAGAAAACAACTCTTGCTCGTAAGACCAGAAACTGCATGTGATTCAACTCCATTTAGGACTGGGAAACAAATGCTAGCTCGCCTTACATGAAACACACTCTGCTTTTGAGAAAAGAGCACTCTTCTACTCTACTCTGTTTCCTATGTGTTCCAAACAGTGAGCTTGCTCAGAACAAAAGAACTGTGCTTCCTACACACACGTGCCATATCTAGTTCAACTCTCCTTAGGAAACTGAGAAGAACAGTAGCTCCTCTTCTGTCCAAAACACTGTACTTGCGGGGAACAGACGCGAGTGCTATTTGCACTGTGTATGGCAATTGGAGCACAATAGTGACTTGTCTTACCAGAAAACAACTCTTGCTCATAGGACAAAAAAGTGCATGTGACTCAACTCCATTTAGGACTGGGAAACAAATGCTAGCTCGACTTCCAAGAAACACACTCTGCTTTTGAGAAAAGAGCACTCTTCTACTCTACTGTGTTTCCTATGGGGTCCAAACAGTGAGCTTGCTCAGAACAAAAGAACTGTGCTTCCTACACGCACGGACCATATCTAGTTCAACTCTGCTTAATAAACTGACAAGAACAGTGGCTCCTATTCAGTCCAATACACTGTACTTGCTGGGAAAAGACGCGAGTGCTATTTGCCTTGTGAAGGGCAATGGGAGTGCAATAGTGACTTTCCTTACCAGAAAACAACTCTTGTTCATAGGACCAGAAACTGCATGTGATTCAACTCCATTTAGGACTAGGAAACAAACGCTAGCTCGCCTTATAAAAACACACTCTGCTTTTGAGAAAAGAGCACTCTTCTACTCTACTGTGTTTCCTATGTGTTCCGAAAAGTGACCTTGCTCAGAAAAAAAAAAACTGTGCTTCCTACACACGGGCCATATCTATTTCAACTCTGCTTTGGAAACTGACAAGAACAGTAGTTCCTCTTCAGTCTGATAAACTGTACTTGCTGTGAACAGACCCGAGTGCTATTTGCACTGTGTATGGCAATGGGAGCGCAATAGTGACTTTCCTTACCAGAAAACAACTCTTGCTCGTAAGACCAGAAACTGCATGTGATTCAACTCCATTTACGACTGGGAAACAAACTCTAGCTCGCCTTACATGAAACACACTCTGCTTTTGAGAAACGAGCACTCTTCTACTCTACTGTGTTTCCTATGGGGTCCGAACAGTGAGCTTGCTCAGAACAAAAGAACTGTGCTTCCTACACACACGGGCCATATCTAGTTCAACTGTGCTTAGGAAACTGACAAGAACAGTAGCTCCTCTTCCGTCCAATACACTGTACTTGCGGGGAACAGACGCGAGTGCTATTTGCATTGTGTATGGCAATTGGAGAACAATAGTGACTTGTCTTACCAGAAAACAACTTTTGCTCATAGGACAAAAAACTGCATGTGACTCAACTCCATTTAGGACTGGGAAACAAACGCTAGCTCGCCTTACAAGAAACAAACTCTGCTTTTGACAAAAGAGCACTCTTCTACTCTACTGTGTTTCCTATGTGTTCCGAACAGTGAGCTTGCTCAGAACAAAAAAACTGTGCTTCCTACACACACGGCCATATCTAGTTCAAGTCTGCTTAGGAACCTGACAAGAACAGTAGATCCTCTTCAGTCCAATACACTGTACTTGCTGGGAACAGACGCCAGTGCTATTTGTCCTGTGTATGGCAATTGGAGCACAATAGTGACTTGTCTTACCAGAAAACAACTCTTGCTCGTAGGACAAAAAACTGCATGTGACTCAACTCCATTTAGGACTGGGAAACAAACGCTAGGTCGACTTCCAAGAAACACACTCTGCTTTTGATAAAAGAGCACTCTTCTACTCTACTTTGTTTCCTATAGGGCCAGAACAGTGAGCTTGCTCAAAACAAAAAAAACTGTGCTTCCTACTCACACGGCCATATCTAGTTCAAGTCTGCTTAGGAACCTGACAAGTACAGTAGATCCTCTTCAGTTCAATACACTGTACTTGCTGGGAACAGACGCCAGTGCTATTTGTCCTGTGTATGGCAATGGCAGCTCAATAGTGACTCTTCTTACCAGAAAACAACTCTTGCTCTTAGGACCAGAAACTGCATGTGATTCAACTCCATTTAGGACTGGGAAAAAAACTCTAGCTCGCTTTACAAGAAACACACTCTGCTTTTGAGAAAAGAGCACTCTTCTACTCTACTGTGTTTCCTATAAGGCCAGAACAGTGAGCTTGCTCAGAAAAAAAGAACTGTGCTTCCTACACACGGGCCATATCTCATTCAACTCTGCTTAGGAAACTGACAAGAACAGTAGCTCCTCTTCAGTCTGATACACTGTACTTGCTGGGAACAGACGCGAGTGCTATTTGCACTGTGTATGGCAATGGGAGCGCAATAGTGACTTTCCTTACCAGAAAACAACTCTTGATCATAGGACCAGAAACTGCATGTGATTCAACTCCATTTAGGACTGGAAACAAATGCTAGCTCGCCTTACATGAAACACACTCTGCTTTTGAGAAAAGAGCACTCTTCTACTCTACTGTGTTTCCTATGGGGTCCGAACAGTGAGCTTGCTCAGAACAAAAGAACTGTGCTTCCTACACGCACGGACCATATCTAGTTCAACTCTGCTTAGTAAACTGACAAGAACAGTAGCTCCTATTCAGTCCAATACACTGTACTTGCTGGGAAAAGACGCGAGTGCTATTTGCCTTGTGAAGGGCAATGGGAGTGCAATAGTGACTTTCCTTACCAGAAAACAACTCTTGTTCATAGGACCAGAAACTGCATGTGATTCAACTCCATTTAGGACTGGGAAACAAACGCTAGCTCGCCTTATAAAAACACACTCTGCTTTTGAGAAAAGAGCACTCTTCTACTCTACTGTGTTTCCTATGTGTTTCGAAAAGTGAGCTGGCTCAGAAAAAAAAAAAAACTGTGCTTCCTACACACGGGCCATATCTATTTCAACTCTGCTTTGGAAACTGACAAGAACAGTAGATCTTCTTCAGTCCAGTACACTGTACTTGCGGGGAAGAGACGCGAGTGCTATTTGCACTGTGTATGGCAATTGGAGCACAATAGTGACTCCTCTTACCAGAAAACAATTCTTGCTCGTAGGACAAAAAACTGCATGTGACTCAACTCCATTTAGGACTGGGAAACAAACGCTAGCTCGCCTTACAAGAAACACACTCTGCTTTTGAGAAAAGAGCATTCGTCTACTCTAATGTGTTTCCTATAGGGCCAGAACAGTGAGCTTGCTCAGAACAAAAGAACTGTGCTTCCTACACACGGGCAATATCTAGTTCAACTCTGCTTAGAAAACTGACAAGAACAGTAGCTCCTCCTCAGTCCGATACACTGTACTTGCTGGGAACAGACGCGAGTGCTATTTGCACTGTGTATGGCAATGGGAGCACAATAGTGACTCGTCTTACCAGAAAACAATTCTTGCTCGTAGGACAAAAAACTGCATGTGACTCAACTCCATTTATGACTGGGAAACAAACGCTAGCTCGCCTTACAAGAAACACACTCTGCTTTAGAGAAAAGAGCACTCTTCTACTCTACTGTGTTTCCTATGGGGTCCGAAAAGTGAGCTTGCTCAGAAAAAAAAAAAACTGTGCTTCCTACACACACGGCCATATCTAGTTCAAGTCTGCTTAGGAACCTGACAAGAACAGTAGATCCTCTTCAGTTCAATACACTGTACTTGCTGGGAACAGACGCCAGTGCTATTTGTCCTGTGTATGGCAATGGCAGTGCAATAGTGACTCTTCTTAACAGAAAACAACTCTTGCTCGTCGGACCAGAAACTGCATGTGATTCAACTCCATTTAGGACTGGGAAACAAATTCTAGCTCGCTTTACAAGAAACACACTCTGCTTTTGAGAAAAGAGCACTCTTCTACTCTACTGTGTTTCCAATAGGGCCAGAACAGTGAGCTTGCTCAGAAAAAAAGAACTGTGCTTCCTACACACATGGGTCATATCTAGTTCAACTCTGCTTAGGAAACTGAGAAGAACAGTAGCTCCTCTTCAGTCCAATACACTGTAGTTGCTGGGAACAGACGGGAGGGCTATTTGCACTGTGTATGGCAATAGGAGCACAATAGTGACTTTCCTTACCAGAAAACAACTCTTGCTCGTAGGACCAGAAACTGCATGTGATTCCACTCCATTTAGGACTGGGAAACAAATGGTAGCTTGCCTTACAAGAAACACACTCTGCTTTAGAGAAAAGAGCACTCTTCTACTCTACTGTGTTTCCTATAGGGCCAGAAGAGTGAACTTGCTCAGAACATAAGAACTGTGCTTCCTACACACACGGGCCATATCTAGTTCAACTCTGCTTAGGAAACTGACAAGAACAGTAGCTCCTCTTCAGTCTGATACACTGTACTTGCTGGGAACAGACGCGAGAGCTATTTGCACTGTGTATGGCAAGGGGAGCTCAATAGTGACTTTCCTTACCAGTAAACAACTCTTGCTCATAGGACCAGAAACTGCATGTGATTCCACTCCATTTAGGACTGGGAAACAAATGCTAGCTCGCCTTACATGAAACACACTCTGCTTTTGAGAAAAGAGCACTCTTCTACTCTACTGTGTTTCCTATGGGGTCCGATCAGTGAGCTTGCTCAGAACAAAAGAACTGTGCTTCCTACACACACGGGCCATATCTAGTTCAACTCTGCTTAGGAAACCGACAAGAACAGTAGCTCCTCTTCAGTCCGATACACTGTACTTGCGGGGAACAGACGCGAGTGCTATTTGCATTGTGTATGGCAATGGGAGAACAATAGTGACTTGTCTTACCAGAAAACAACTTTTGCTCATAGGACAAAAAACTGCATGTGACTCAACTCCATTTAGGACTGGGAAACAAACGCTAGCTCGCCTTACATGAAACAAACTCTGCTTTTGAGAAAAGAGCATTCTTCTACTCTACTGTGTTTCCTATGTGTTCCGAACAGTGAGCTTGCTCAGAAAAAAAAAAAAAAACTGTGCTTCCTACACACACGGCCATATCTAGTTCAAGTCTGCTTAGGAACCTGACAAGAACATTAGATCCTCTTCAGTTCAATACACTGTACTTGCTGGGAACAGACGCCAGTGCTATTTGTCCTGTGTATGGCAATTGGAGCGCAATAGTGACTTGTCTTACCAGAAAACAACTCTTGCTCGTAGGACCAGAAACTGCATGTGATTCAACTCCATTTAGGACTGGGAAACCAATTCTAGCTCGCTTTACAAGAAACACACTCTGCTTTTGAGAAAAGAGCACTCTTCTACTCTACTGTGTTTCCAATAGGGCCAGAACAGTGAGCTTGCTTAGAAAAAAAGAACTGTGCTTCCTACACACATGGGTCATATCTAGTTCAACTCTGCTTAGGAAACTGAGAAGAACAGTAGCTCCTCTTCAGTCCAATACACTGTAGTTGCTGGGAACAGACGGGAGGGCTATTTGCACTGTGTATGGCAATAGGAGCGCAATAGTGACTTTCCTTACCAGAAAACAACTGTTGCTCGTAGGACCAGAAACTGCATGTGATTCAACTCCATTTAGGACTGGGAAACAAATGCTAGCTCCCCTTACAAGAAACACACTCTGCTTTTGAGAAAAGAGCACTCTTCTACTCTACTGTGTTTCCTATGGGGTCCGAACAGTGAGCTTGCTCAGAACAAAAGAACTGTGCTTTCTACACACACGGGCCATATCTAGTTCAACTCTGCTTAGGAAACAAACAAGAATAGTAGCTCCTCTTCAGTCTGATACACTGTCCTTGTGGGGAACAGACGCGAGTGCTATTTGCACTGTGTATGGCATTGCAGCACAATAGTGACTCGTCTTACCAGAAAACAACTCTTGCTCGTAGGACCAGAAACTGCATGTGATTCCACTCCATTTAGGACTGGGAAACAAATGGTAGCTTGCCTTACTAGAAACACACTCTGCTTTAGAGAAAAGAGCACTCTTCTACTCTACTGTGTTTCCTATGGGGTCCAAACAGTGAGCTTGCTCAGAACAAAAGAACTGTGCTTTCTACATACACGGACCATATCTAGTTCAACTCTGCTTAGAAAACTGACAAGAAGAGTAGGTCCTATTCAGTCTGATACACTGTACTTGCTGGGAAAAGGGGCGAGTGCTATTTGCCTTGTGAAGGGCAATGGGAGCTCAATAGTGACTTTCCTTACCAGTAAACAACTCTTGCTCATAGGACCAGAAACTGGATGTGATTCAACTCCATTTAGGACTGGGAAAGAAATGCTAGCTCGCCTTACATGAAACACACTCTGCTTTTGAGAAAAGAGCACTCTTCTACTCTTCTGTGTTTCCTATAGGGCCAGAACAGTGAGCTTGCTCAGAAAAAAAGAACTGTACTTCCTAAACACACGGCCCATATCTAGTTCAACTCTGCTTAGGAAACTGAGAAGAACAGTAGCTCCTTTGCAGTCCAATACACTGTACTTGCTGGGAACAGACATGAGGGCTATTTGCACTGTGTATGGCAATGGGAGCGCAATAGTTAGTTTCCTTACCAGAAAACAACTCTTGCTCGTAGGACCAGAAACTGCATGTGATTCAACTCCATTTAGAACTGGGAAACAAATGCTAGCTCGCATACATGAAACACACTCTTCTTTTGAGAAAAGAGTACTCTTCTACTCTACTGTGTTTCCTACGGGGTCCGAACAGTGAGTTTGCACAGAACAAAATAACTGTGCTTCCTACACTCATGAGCCATATCTAGTTCAACTCTGCTTAGGAAACCAACAAGAACAGTGGCTCCTCTTAAGTCCAATACACTGTACTTGCTGGGAACAGACGCGAGTGCTATTTGTACTGTGTATGGCAATGGGAGCGCAATAGTGACTTTCCTTACCAGAAAACAACTCTTGATCGTAGGACCAGAAACTGCATGTGATTCAACTCCACTTAGGAGTGGGAAACAAATGCTAGGTCGCCTTACATGAAACACACTCTGCTTTTGAGAAAAGAGCACTCTTCTAATATACTGTGTTTCCTATGTGTTCCGAACAGTGAGCTTGCTCAGAACAAAAAAACTGTACTTCCTACTCACACGGCCATATCTAGTTCAAGTCTGTTTAGGAACCTGACAAGAACAGTATATCCTCTTCAGTCCAATACACTGTACTTGCTGGGAACAGACGCCAGTGCTATTTGTCCTGTGTATGGCAATGGCAGCGCAATAGTGACTCTTTTTACCAGAAAACAACTCTTGCTCATAGGACCAGAAACTGTATGTGATTCAACTCCATTTAGGACTGGGAAACAAACTCTAGCTCGCTTTACAAGAAACACACTCTGCTTTTTGAAAAGAGCACTCTTCTACTCTACTGTGTTTCCTATGGGGTCCAAACAGTGAGCTTGCTCAGAAAAAAGAACTGTGCTTCCTACACACACGGGCAATATCTAGTTCAACTCTGCTTAGGAAACTGAGAAGAACAGTAGCTCCTTTTCAATCCAATACACTGTACTTGCGGGGAACAGACGCGAGTGCTATTTGCACTGTGTATGGCAATGGGAGCACAATAGTGACTCGTCTTAACAGAAAACAACTCTTGCTCGTAGGACAAAAAACTGCATGTGACTCAACTCCATTTAGGACTGGGAAACAAATGCTAGCTCGCCTTACAAGAAACACACTCTGCTTTTGAGAAAAGAGCACTCTTCTACTCTACTGTGTTTAATCTGGGGTCCGAACAGTGAGCTTGCTCAGAATAAAAGAACTGTGCTTCCTGCACACACAGCCATATCTAGTTCAATTCTGCTTAGGAACCTGACAAGAACAGTAGATCCTCTGCAGTCCAATACACTGTACTTGCTGGGAACAGACGCCAGGGCTATTAGTCCTGTGTATGGCAATGGCAGCGCAATAGTGACTCTTCTTACCAGAAAACAACTCTTGCTCGTAGGACCAGAAACTGCATGTGATTCAACTCCATTTAGGACTGGGAAACAAATGCTAGCTCGCCTTACATGAAACACACTCTGCATTTGAGAAAAGAGCACTCTTCTACTCTATTGTGTTTCCTATCGGGTCCGAAGAGTGAGCTTGCTCAGAACAAAAGAACTGTGCTTCCTACACACACGGGCCATATCTAGTTCAACTCTGCTTAGGAAACCAACAAGAACAGTAGCTCCTCTTCAGTCCAATACACTGTACTTGCGGGGAACAGACGCGAGTGCTATTTGCACTGTGTATGGCATTGGAGCACAATAGTGACTTGTCTTACCAGAAAACAACTCTTGCTCGTAGGACAAAAAACTGCATGTGACTCAACTCCATTTAGGACTGGAAACAAACGCTAGCTCGCCTTACATGAAACACACTCCGCATTTGAGAAAAGAGCACTCTTCTACTCTACTAGAGCACTCTTCTACTCTACTGTGTTTCCTATGTGTTCCGAACAGTGAGCTTGCTCAGAAAGAAAGAACTGTGCTTCCTACACACACGGGCCATATCTAGTTCAACTCTGCTTAGGAAACTGAGAAGAACAGTAGCTCCTCTTCAGTCCAATACACTGTACTTGCTGGGAACAGACGGGAGGGCTATTTGCACTGTGTATGGCAATGGGAGCGCAATAGTGACTTTCCTTACCAGAAAACAACTCTTGCTCGTAGGACCAGAAACTGCATGTTATTCCACTCCATTTAGGACTGGGAAACAAATGCTAGCTTGCCTTACAAGTACACATTCTGCTTTAGAGAAAAGAGCACTCTTCTACTCTACTGTGTTTCCTATGGGGTCCAAACAGTGAGCTTGCTCAGAACAAAAGAACTGTGCTTCCTACACACACGGACCATATCTAGTTCAACTCTGCTTAGTAAACTGACAAGAAGAGTAGCTCCTATTCAGTCCAATACACTGTACTTGCTGGGAAATGACCCGAGTGCTATTTGCCTTGTGAAGGGCAATGGGAGCGCAATAGTGACTTTCCTTACCAGAAAACAACTCTTGTTCATAGGACCAGAAACTGCATGTGATTCAATTCCATTTAGGAATGGGAAACAAATGCTAGCTCGCCTTATATGAAACACACTCTGCATTTGAGAAAAGAGCACTCTTTTACTCTACTGTGTTTCCTATCGGGTCCGAAGAGTGAGCTTGCTCAGAACAAAAGAACTGTGCTTCCTACACACACGGGCCATATCTAGTTCAAATCTGCTTAGGAAACCGACAAGAACAGTAGCTCCACTTCAGTCCAATACACTGTACTTGCGGGGAACAGACGCGAGTGCTATTTGCACTGTGTATGGCATTGGTGGACAATAGTGACTTGTCTTACCAGAAAACAACTCTTGCTCGTAGGACAAAAAACTGCATGTGACTCAACTCCATTTTGGACTGGGAAACAAACGCTAGCTCGCCTTACAAGAAACACACTCTGCTTTTGAGAAAAGAGCACTCGTCTACTCTAATGTGTTTCCTATAGGGCCAGCACAGTGAGCTTGCTCAGAACAAAAGAACTGTGCTTCCTACACACGGGCAATATCTAGTTCAACTCTGCTTAGGAAACTGACAAGAACAGTAGCTCCTCTTCAGTCCGATACACTGTACTTGCTGGGAACAGACGCGAGTGCTATTTGCACTGTGTATGGAAATGGGAGCACAATAGTGACTCGTCTTACCAGAAAACAATTCTTGCTCGTAGGACAAATAACTGCATGTGACTCAACTCCATTTATGACTGGGAAACAAACGCTAGCTCGCCTTCCAAGAAACACACTCTGCTTTAGAGAAAAGAGCACTCTTCTACTCTACTGTGTTTCCTATGGGGTCCGAAAAGTGAGCTTGCTCAGAAAAAAAAAAAACTGTGCTTCCTACACACACGGCCATATCTAGTTCAAGTCTGCTTAGGAACCTGACAAGAACAGTAGATCCTCTTCAGTTCAATACACTGTACTTGCTGGGAACAGACGCCAGTGCTATTTGTCCTGTGTATGGCAATGGCAGTGCAATAGTGACTCTTCTTAACAGAAAACAACTCTTGCTCGTCGGACCAGAAACTGCATGTGATTCAACTCCATTTAGGACTGGGAAACAAATTCTAGCTCGCTTTACAAGAAACACACTCTGCTTTTGAGAAAAGAGCACTCTTCTACTCTACTGTGTTTCCAATAGGGCCAGAACAGTGAGCTTGCTCAGAAAAAAAGAACTGTGCTTCCTACACACATGGGTCATATCTAGTTCAACTCTGCTTAGGAAACTGAGAAGAACAGTAGCTCCTCTTCAGTCCAATACACTGTAGTTGCTGGGAACAGACGGGAGGGCTATTTGCACTGTGTATGGCAATAGGAGCACAATAGTGACTTTCCTTACCAGAAAACAACTCTTGCTCGTAGGACCAGAAACTGCATGTGATTCCACTCCATTTAGGACTGGGAAACAAATGGTAGCTTGCCTTACAAGAAACACACTCTGCTTTAGAGAAAAGAGCACTCTTCTACTCTACTGTGTTTCCTATAGGGCCAGAAGAGTGAACTTGCTCAGAACATAAGAACTGTGCTTCCTACACACACGGGCCATATCTAGTTCAACTCTGCTTAGGAAACTGACAAGAACAGTAGCTCCTCTTCAGTCTGATACACTGTACTTGCTGGGAACAGACGCGAGAGCTATTTGCACTGTGTATGGCAAGGGGAGCTCAATAGTGACTTTCCTTACCAGTAAACAACTCTTGCTCATAGGACCAGAAACTGCATGTGATTCCACTCCATTTAGGACTGGGAAACAAATGCTAGCTCGCCTTACATGAAACACACTCTGCTTTTGAGAAAAGAGCACTCTTCTACTCTACTGTGTTTCCTATGGGGTCCGATCAGTGAGCTTGCTCAGAACAAAAGAACTGTGCTTCCTACACACACGGGCCATATCTAGTTCAACTCTGCTTAGGAAACCGACAAGAACAGTAGCTCCTCTTCAGTCCGATACACTGTACTTGCGGGGAACAGACGCGAGTGCTATTTGCATTGTGTATGGCAATGGGAGAACAATAGTGACTTGTCTTACCAGAAAACAACTTTTGCTCATAGGACAAAAAACTGCATGTGACTCAACTCCATTTAGGACTGGGAAACAAACGCTAGCTCGCCTTACATGAAACAAACTCTGCTTTTGAGAAAAGAGCACTCTTCTACTCTACTGTGTTTCCTATGTGTTCCGAACAGTGAGCTTGCTCAGAAAAAAAAAAAAACTGTGCTTCCTACACACACGGCCATATCTAGTTCAAGTCTGCTTAGGAACCTGACAAGAACATTAGATCCTCTTCAGTTCAATACACTGTACTTGCTGGGAACAGACGCCAGTGCTATTTGTCCTGTGTATGGCAATTGGAGCGCAATAGTGACTTGTCTTACCAGAAAACAACTCTTGCTCGTAGGACCAGAAACTGCATGTGATTCAACTCCATTTAGGACTGGGAAACCAATTCTAGCTCGCTTTACAAGAAACACACTCTGCTTTTGAGAAAAGAGCACTCTTCTACTCTCCTGTGTTTCCAATAGGGCCAGAACAGTGAGCTTGCTTAGAAAAAAAGAACTGTGCTTCCTACACACATGGGTCATATCTAGTTCAACTCTGCTTAGGAAACTGAGAAGAACAGTAGCTCCTCTTCAGTCCAATACACTGTAGTTGCTGGGAACAGACGGGAGGGCTATTTGCACTGTGTATGGCAATAGGAGCGCAATAGTGACTTTCCTTACCAGAAAACAACTGTTGCTCGTAGGACCAGAAACTGCATGTGATTCCACTCCATTTAGGACTGGGAAACAAATGGTAGCTTGCCTTACTAGAAACACACTCTGCTTTAGAGAAAAGAGCACTCTTCTTCTCTACTGTGTTTCCTATGGGGTCCAAACAGTGAGCTTGCTCAGAACAAAAGAACTGTGCTTCCTACATACACGGACCATATCTAGTTCAACTCTGCTTAGAAAACTGACAAGAAGAGTAGGTCCTATTCAGTCTGATACACTGTACTTGCTGGGAAAAGGGGCGAGTGCTATTTGCCTTGTGAAGGGCAATGGGAGCTCAATAGTGACTTTCCTTACCAGTAAACAACTCTTGCTCATAGGACCAGAAACTGGATGTGATTCAACTCCATTTAGGACTGGGAAAGAAATGCTAGCTCGCCTTACATGAAACACACTCTGCTTTTGAGAAAAGAGCACTCTTCTACTCTTCTGTGTTTCCTATAGGGCCAGAACAGTGAGCTTGCTCAGAAAAAAAGAACTGTACTTCCTAAACACACGGCCCATATCTAGTTCAACTCTGCTTAGGAAACTGAGAAGAACAGTAGCTCCTTTGCAGTCCAATACACTGTACTTGCTGGGAACAGACATGAGGGCTATTTGCACTGTGTATGGCAATGGGAGCGCAATAGTTAGTTTCCTTACCAGAAAACAACTCTTGCTCGTAGGACCAGAAACTGCATGTGATTCAACTCCATTTAGAACTGGGAAACAAATGCTAGCTCGCATACATGAAACACACTCTTCTTTTGAGAAAAGAGTACTCTTCTACTCTACTGTGTTTCCTACGGGGTCCGAACAGTGAGTTTGCACAGAACAAAATAACTGTGCTTCCTACACTCATGAGCCATATCTAGTTCAACTCTGCTTAGGAAACCAACAAGAACAGTGGCTCCTCTTAAGTCCAAAACACTGTACTTGCTGGGAACAGACGCGAGTGCTATTTGTACTGTGTATGGCAATGGGAGCGCAATAGTGACTTTCCTTACCAGAAAACAACTCTTGATCGTAGGACCAGAAACTGCATGTGATTCAACTCCACTTAGGAGTGGGAAACAAATGCTAGGTCGCCTTACATGAAACACACTCTGCTTTTGAGAAAAGAGCACTCTTCTAATATACTGTGTTTCCTATGTGTTCCGAACAGTGAGCTTGCTCAGAACAAAAAAACTGTACTTCCTACTCACACGGCCATATCTAGTTCAAGTCTGTTTAGGAACCTGACAAGAACAGTATATCCTCTTCAGTCCAATACACTGTACTTGCTGGGAACAGACGCCAGTGCTATTTGTCCTGTGTATGGCAATGGCAGCGCAATAGTGACTCTTTTTACCAGAAAACAACTCTTGCTCATAGGACCAGAAACTGTATGTGATTCAACTCCATTTAGGACTGGGAAACAAACTCTAGCTCGCTTTACAAGAAACACACTCTGCTTTTTGAAAAGAGCACTCTTCTACTCTACTGTGTTTCCTATGGGGTCCAAACAGTGAGCTTGCTCAGAAAAAAGAACTGTGCTTCCTACACACACGGGCAATATCTAGTTCAACTCTGCTTAGGAAACTGAGAAGAACAGTAGCTCCTTTTCAATCCAATACACTGTACTTGCGGGGAACAGACGCGAGTGCTATTTGCACTGTGTATGGCAATGGGAGCACAATAGTGACTCGTCTTAACAGAAAACAACTCTTGCTCGTAGGACAAAAAACTGCATGTGACTCAACTCCATTTAGGACTGGGAAACAAATGCTAGCTCGCCTTACAAGAAACACACTCTGCTTTTGAGAAAAGAGCACTCTTCTACTCTACTGTGTTTCCTCTGGGGTCCGAACAGTGAGCTTGCTCAGAATAAAAGAACTGTGCTTCCTGCACACACAGCCATATCTAGTTCAATTCTGCTTAGGAACCTGACAAGAACAGTAGATCCTCTGCAGTCCAATACACTGTACTTGCTGGGAACAGACGCCAGGGCTATTAGTCCTGTGTATGGCAATGGCAGCGCAATAGTGACTCTTCTTACCAGAAAACAACTCTTGCTCGTAGGACCAGAAACTGCATGTGATTCAACTCCATTTAGGACTGGGAAACAAATGCTAGCTCGCCTTACATGAAACACACTCTGCATTTGAGAAAAGAGCACTCTTCTACTCTATTGTGTTTCCTATCGGGTCCGAAGAGTGAGCTTGCTCAGAACAAAAGAACTGTGCTTCCTACACACACGGGCCATATCTAGTTCAACTCTGCTTAGGAAACCAACAAGAACAGTGGCTCCTCTTAAGTCCAAAACACTGTACTTGCTGGGAACAGACGCGAGTGCTATTTGCACTGTGTATGGCATTGGAGCACAATAGTGACTTGTCTTACCAGAAAACAACTCTTGCTCGTAGGACAAAAAACTGCATGTGACTCAACTCCATTTAGGACTGGAAACAAACGCTAGCTCGCCTTACATGAAACACACTCTGCATTTGAGAAAAGAGCACTCTTCTACTCTACTGTGTTTCCTATGTGTTCCGAACAGTGAGCTTGCTCAGAAAGAAAGAACTGTGCTTCCTACACACACGGGCCATATCTAGTTCAACTTTGCTTAGGAAACTGAGAAGAACAGTACCTCCTCTTCAGTCCAATACACTGTACTTGCTGGGAACAGACGGGAGGGCTATTTGTCCTGTGTATGGCAATGGCATAGCAATAGTGACTCTTGTTACCATAAAACAACTCTTGCTCATAAGACTAAAAACTGCATGTGAATCAACTCCATTTAGGACGGGGAAACAAACGCTAGCTCGCCTTACCAGAAACACACTCTGCTTTAGAGAAAAGAGCACTCTTCTACTCTACTGTGTTTCCTATAGGGCCAGAACAGTGAGCTTGCTCAGAACAAAAGAACTGTGCTTCCAACACAGGGCCATAACTAGTTCAACTCTGCTTAGGAAACTGACAAGAACAGTAGCTCCTCTTCAGTCCAATACACTGTACTTGCTGGGAACAGACGGGAGGGCTATTTGCACTGTGGATGGCAATGGGAGCAAAATAGTGACTTTCCTTACCAGAAAACAGCTCTTGCTCGTAGGACCAGAAACTGCATGTGATTCAACTCCATTTAGGACTGGGAAACAAATGCTAGCTCGCCTTACATGAAACACACTCTGCTTTTGATTAAAGAGCTCTCTTCTACTCTACTGTGTTTCCTATGAGGTCCGAACAGTGAGCTTGCTCAGAACAAAACAACTGTGCTTCCTACACATACGGGCCATATCTAGTTCAACTCTGCTTAGGAACCTGACAAGAACACTAGCTCCTCTTTAGTCCCATACACAGTACTTTCGGGGAACAGACGAGAGTGCTATTTGCACTGTGTATGTCAATGGGAGCGCAATAGTGACTTTCCTTACCAGAAAACAACTCTTGCTCATAGGACTAGAAACTGCATGTGATTCCACTACATTTAGGACTGGGAAACAAATGCTAGCTCGCCTTACAAGAAACACGTTCTGCTTTAGAGAAAATAGCACTGTTCTACTCTACTGTGTTTCCTATGGGGTCCAAACAGTGAGCTTGCTCAGAACAAAAGAACTGTGCTTAATACACACACGGACCACATCTAGTTCAACTCTGCTTAGGAAACTGACAAAACAGTAGCTCCTATTCAGTCCAATACACTGTACTTGCTGGGGAAAGACGCGAGTGCTATATGCCTTGTGTAGGGCAATGGGAGCGCAATAGTGACTTTCCTTACCAGAAAACATCTCTTGTTCGTAGGACCAGAAACTGCATGTGATTCAACTCCATTTAGGACTGGGAAACAAACTCTAGCTCGCTTTACAAGAAACACACTCTGCTTTTGAGAAAAGAGCACTCTTCTACTCTACTGTGTTTCCTATAGGGCCAGAACAGTGAGCTTGCTCAGAACATAAGAACTGTGATTCCTACACACACGGGCCATATCTAGTTCAACTCTGCTTAGGAAACTGACAAGAACAGTAGCTCCTCTTCAGTCCGATACACTGTACTTGTGGGGAACAGAAGCGAGTGATATTTGCACTGTGTATGGCAATTGGAGCACAATAGTGACTTGTCTTACCAGAAAACAACTCTTGCTCGTTGGACAAAAAACTGCATGTGACTCAACTCCATTTAGGACTGGGAAACAAACGCTAGCTCGACTTCCAAGAAACACACTCTGCTTTTGAGAAAAGAGCACTCTTCTACTCTACTGTGTTTCCTAAGGTGTCCGAACATTGAGCTTGCTCAGAACAAAAGAACTGTGCTTCCTACACACACGGGCCATATCTAGTTCAACTCTGCTTAGGAAACTGACGAGAACAGTAGATCCTCTTCAGTCCAATACACTGTACTTGCTGGGAACAGACGCCAGTGCTATTTGTCCTGTGTATGGCAATGGCAGCGCAATAGTGACTCTTCTTACCAGAAAACAACTCTTGCTTGTACGACCAGAAACTGCATGTGATTCAACTCCATTTAGGACTGGGAAACAAAAGCTAGCTCACCTTACAAAACACACTCTGCTTTAGAGAAAAGAGCACTATTCTACTCTACTGTTTTTCCTATAGGGCCAGAACAGTGAGAATGCTCAGAACAAAGAACTGTGCTTCCTACACACAAGCCATATCTAGTTAAACTCATCTTAGGAAACTGACAGGAACAGTTGCTCCTCTTCAGTCCGATACACTGTACTTGCTGGGAACAGACGCGAGTGCTATATGCACTGTGTATGGCAATGGGAGAGCAATAGTGACTTTCCTTCCCAGAAAACAACTCTTGATCGTAGGACCAGAAACTGCATGTGATTCAACTCCATTTAGGACCGGGAAACAAATACTAGTTCGCCTTACATGAAACACACTCTGCTTTTGAGAAAAGAGCACTCTTCTACTCTACTGTGTTTCCTATGGGGTCCGAACAGTGAGCTTGCTCAGAACAAAAGAACTGTGCTTCCTACACACAGGGGCCATATCTAGTTCAACTCTGCTTGGGAAACTGACAAGAACACTAGCTCCTCTTCAGTCCCATACACAGTACTTTCGGGGAACAGACGAGAGTGCTATTTGCACTGTGTATGGCAATTGGAGCACAATAGTGACTTGTCTTACCAGAAAACAACTCTGGCTCGTAGGACAAAAAACTGCATGTGACTCAACTCCATTTAGGACTGGGAAACAAACGCTAGCTCGACTACCAAGAAACACACGCTGCTTTTGAGAAAAGAGCACTCTTCTACTCTACTGTGTTTCCTATGTGTTCCGAATAGTGAGCTTCCTCAGAACAAAAAAACTGTGCTTCCTACACACACGGCCATATCTAGTTCAATTCTGCTTAGGAACCTGACAAGAACAGTAGATCCTCTTCAGTCCAATACACTGTGCTTGCTGGGAACAGACGCCAGTGCTATTTGTCCTGTGTATGGCAATGGCATAGCAATAGTGACTCTTGTTACCATAAAACAAAGCTTGCTCGTAAGACTAGAAACTGCATGTGATTCAACTCCATTTAGGACTGGGAAACAAATGCTAGCTCGCCTTACAAGAAACACACTCTGCTTTTGAGAAAAGAGCACTCTTCGACTCTGTTGTGTTTCCTAAAGGGCCAGAACAGTGAGCTTGCTCAGAACAAAAGAACTGTGCTTCCTACACACACGGGCCATATCTAGTTCAACTCTACTTAGGAAACTGACAAGAACAGTAACTCCTATTCAGTCCAATACACTGTACTTGCTGGGAAAAGACACGAGTGCTATTTGCCTTGTGTAAGACAATCGGCGCGCAATAGTGACTTTCCGCTCCAGAAAACAACTCTTGTTCTTAGGACCAGAAACTGCATGTGATTCAACTCCATTTCGGACTGGGATACAAATGCTAGCTCGTCTTACATGAAACACACTCTGCTTTTGATTAAAGAGCACTCATCTATTCTACTGTGTTTCCTATGAGGTCCGAACAGTGAGCTTGCTCAGAACAAAAGAACTGTGCTTCCTACACACACGGGCCATATCTAGTTCAACACTGCTTAGGAAACTGACAAGAACAGTAGCTCCTCTTCAGTCCGATACACTGTACTTGCAGGGAACAGACGCGAGGCCTATTTGCACTGTTTATGGCAATTGGAGCACAATAGTGACTCGCCCTATGAGAAAACAACTCTTGCTTGTAGGACAAAAACCTGCATGTGACTCAACTCCATTTAGGACTGGGAAACAAACGCTAGCTCGCCTTACAAGAAACACACTCTGCTTTTGAGAAAAGAGCACTCTTCTACTCTGCTGTGTTTCCTATAGGGCCAGAACAGTGAGCTTGCTCAGAACAAAAGAACTGTGCTTCCTACACACACGGGCCATATCTAGTTCAACTCTGCTTAGGAAACAGACAAGAACAGTAGCTCCTCTTCAGTCTGATACACTGTACTTGCTGGGAACAGACGCGAGAGCTATTTGCACTATGTATGGCAAGGGGAGCGCAATAGTGACTTTTCTTACCAGAAAAGTGCTTTTGAGAAAAGAGCACTCTTCTACTCTACTGTGTTTCCTATAGGGCCAGAACAGTGAGCTTGCTCAGAACAAAAGAACTGTGCTTCCTACACACACGGGCCATATCTAGTTCAACTCTGCTTAGGAAACTGACAAGAACACTAGCTCCTCTTCAGTCCAATACACTGTACTTGCAGGGAACAGACGTGAGTGCTATTTGCACTGTGTAATGCAATTGGAGCACAATAGTAACTTGTCTTACCAGAAAACAACTCTTGCTCGTTGGACAAAAAACTGCATGTGACTCAACTCCATTTAGGACTGGGAAACAAACGCTAGCTCAATTTCCAAGAAACACACTCTGCTTTTCAGAAAAGAGCACTCTTCTACTCTACTGTGTTTCCTATGTGTTCCGAACAGTGAGCTTGCTCAGAACAAAAAAACTGTGCTTCCTACACACACGGCCATATCTAGTTCAAGTCAGCTTAGGAACCTGACAAGAACAGTAGATCCTCTTCAGTCCAATACACTGTACTTGCTGGGAACAGATGCGAGTGCCATTTGTTCTGTGTATGTCAATGGCAGTGCAATAGTGACTCTTCTTACCAAAAAACAACTCTTGCTCGTAGGACCAGAAACTGCATGTGATTCATCTCCATTTAGGACTGGGAAACAAATGCTAGCTCGCCTTACATGAAACACACTCTGCTTTTGAGAAAAGAGCACTCTTCTACTCTACTGTGTTTCCTATGGGGTCCGAACAGTGAGCTTGCTCAGAACAAAACAACTGTGCTTCCTACACACACGGGCCATATCTAGTTCAACTCTGCTTAGGAAACTGACAAGAACACTAGCTCCTCTTCAGTCCCATACACAGCACTTTCGGGGAACAGACGAGAGTGCTATTTGCACTGTGTATGGCAATTGGAGCACAATAGTGACTTCACTTACCAGAAAACAACTTTGGCTCGTTGGACAAAAAACTGCATGTGACTCAACTCCATTTAGGACTGGGAAACAAACGCTAGCTCGACTTCCAAGAAACACACTCTGCTTTTGAGAAAAGAGCACTCTTCTACTCTACTGTGTTTCCTATGTGTTCCGAACAGTGAGCTTCCTCAGAACAAAAAAACTGTGCTTCCTACACACACGGCCATATCTAGTTCAATTCTGCTTAGGAACCTGACAAGAACAGTAGATCCTCTTCAGTCCAATACACTGTACTTGCTGGGAACAGACGCCAGTGCTATTTGTCCTGTGTATGGTAATGGCATAGCAATAGTGACTCTTGTTACCATAAAACAACTCTTGCTCGTAAGACTAGAAACTGCATGTGATTCAACTCCATTTAGGACTGGGAAACAAACGCTAGCTCGCCTTACAAGAAACACACTCTGCTTTAGAGAAAAGAGCACTCTTCTACTCTACTGTGTTTCCTATAGGGCCAGAACAGTGAGCTTGCTCAGAACAAAAGAACTGTGCTTCCAACACAGGGCCATAACTAGTTCAACTCTGCTTAGGAAACTGACAAGAACAGTAGCTCCTCTTTCGTCCAATACACTGTACTTGCTGGGAACAGACGGCAGGGCTATTTGCACTGTGGATGGCAATGGGAGCAAAATAGTGACTTTCCTTACCAGAAAACAGCTCTTGCTCATAGGAACAGGAACTGCATGTGATTCAACTCCATTTAGGACTGGGAAACAAATGCTAGCTCGCCTTACATGAAACACACTCTGCTTTTGATTAAAGAGCACTCTTCTACTCTACTGTGTTTCCTATGAGGTCCGAACAGTGAGCTTGCTCAGAACAAAAGAACTGTGCTTCCTACACACACGGGCCATATCTAGTTCAACTCTGCTTAGGAAACTGACAAGAACAGTAGCTCCTCTTCAGTCCGATACACTGTACTTGCAGGGAACAGACGCGAGGCCTATTTGCACTGTTTATGGCAATTGGAGCACAATAGTGACTCGCCCTATGAGAAAACAACTCTTGCTTGTAGGACAAAAACCTGCATGTGACTCAACTCCATTTAGGACTGGGAAACAAACGCTAGCTCGCCTTACAAGAAACACACTCTGCTTTTGAGAAAAGAGCACTCTTCTACTCTGCTGTGTTTCCTATAGGGCCAGAACAGTGAGCTTGCAAAAAACAAAAGAACTGTGCTTCCTACACACACGGGCCATATCTAGTTCAACTCTACTTAGGAAACTGACAAGAACAGTAACTCCTATTCAGTCCAATACACTGTACTTGCTGGGAAAAGACGCGAGTGCTATTTGCCTTGTGTAAGGCAATGGGCGCGCAATAGTGACTTTCCTTTCCAGAAAACTACTCTTGTTCTTAGGACCAGAAACTGCATGTGACTCAAATCCATTTAGGACTGGGAAACAAATGCTAGCTCGCCTTACAAGAAACACACTCTGCTTTTGAGTAAAGACCACTCTTCTCCTCTACTGTGTTTCCTATGGGGCCTGAACAGTGAGCTTGCTCAGAACAAAAGAACTGTGCTTCCTACACACACGGGCCATATCTAGTTCAACTCTGCTTAGGAAACTGACAAGAACAGTAGCTCCTCTTCAGTCTGATACACTGTACTTGCTGGGAACAGACGCGAGAGCTATTTGCACTATGTATGGCAAGGGGAGCGCAATAGTGACTTTTCTTACCAGAAAACAACTCTTGCTCGTAGGACCAGAAACTGCATGTGATTCCACTCCATTTACTGGGAAACAAATGCTAGCTCGCCTTACAAAAACACACTCTGCTTTAGAGAAAAGAGCACTCTTCTACTCTACTGTGTTTCCTATGGGGCCTGAACAGTGAGCTTGCTCAGAACAAAAGAACTGTGCTTCCTACACACGGGCCATATCTAGTTCAACTCTGCTTAGGAAACTGACAAGAACAGTAGCTCCTCTTCAGTCTGATACACTGTACTTGCTGGGAACAGACGCGAGAGCTATTTGCACTATGTATGGCAAGGGTAGCGCAATAGTGACTTTTCTTACCAGAAAACAACTCTTGCTCGTAGGACCAGAAACTGCATGTGATTCCACTCCATTTACTGGGAAACAAATGCTAGCTCGCCTTACAAAAACACACTCTGCTTTAGAGAAAAGAGCACTCTTCTACTCTACTGTGTTTCCTATAGGGCCAGAACAGTGAGCTTGCTCAGAACAAAAGAACTGTGCTTCCTACACACGGGCCATATCTAGTTCAACTCTGCTTAGGAAACTGACAAGAACAGTAGCTCCTCTTCAGTCCGATAGACTGTACTTGCTGGGAACAGACGCCGCGAGTGCTATTTGCACTGTGTATGAAAAAGGGAGCGCAATAGTGAATTTCCTTACCAGAAAACAACTCTTGCTCATAGGACCAGAAACTGCATGTGATTCAACTCCATTTAGGACTGGGAAACAAATGCTAGCTCGCCTTACATGAAACACACTCTGCTTTTGAGAAAAGAGCACTCTTCTACTCTACTGTGTTTCCTATGGGGTCCGAACAGTGAGCTTGCTCAGAACAAAACAACTGTGCTTCCTACACACGGGCCATATCTAGTTCAACTCTGCTTAGGAAACTGACAAGAACACTAGCTCCTCTTCAGTCCAATACACTGTCCTTGCAGGGAACAGACGTGAGTGCTATTTGCACTGTGTATGGCAATTGGAGCACAATAGTGACTTGTCTTACCAGAAAACAACTCTTGCTCGTTGGACAAAAAACTGCATGTGACTCAACTCCATTTATGACTGGGAAACAAACGCTAGCTCAATTTCCAAGAAACAAACTCTGCTTTTCAGAAAAGAGCACTCTTCTACTCTACTGTGTTTCCTATGTGTTCCGAACAGTGAGCTTGCTCAGAACAAAAAAACTGTGCTTCCTACACACACGGCCATATCTAGTTCAAGTCTGCTTAGGAACCTGACAAGAACAGTAGATCCTATTCACTCCAATACACTGTACTTGCTGGGAACAGACGCCAGTGCTATTTGTCCTGTGTATGTCAATGGCAGCGCAACAGTGACTCTTCTTACCAGAAAACAACTCTTGCTCGTAGGACCAGAAACTGCATGTGATTCATCTCCATTTAGGACTGGGAAACAAACTCTAGCTCGCTTTACAAGAAACACACTCTGCTTTTGAGAAAAGAGCACTCTTCTACTCTACTGTGTTTCCTATAGGGCCAGAACAGTGAGCTTGCTCAGAAAAAAAGAACTGTGCTTTCTACACACACGGACCATATCTAGTTCAACTCTGCTTAGGAAACTGAGAAGAACAGTAGCTCCTCTTCAGTCCAATACACTGTACTTGCTGGGAACAGACGGGAGGGCTATTTGCACTGTGTTTGGCAATGGGAGCGCAATAGTGACTTTCCTTACCAGAAAACAACTCTTGCTCGTAGGACCAGAAACTGCATGTGATTCCACTCCATTTAGGACTGGGAAACAAATGCTAGCTCGCCTTACAAAAACACACTCTGCTTTAGAGAAAAGAGCACTCTTTTACTCTACTGTGTTTCCTATGCGATCCAAACAGTGAGCTTGCTCAGAACAAAAGAACTGTGCTTCCTACACATACGGACCATATCTAGTTCAACTCTGCTTAGGAAACTGACAAGAACAGTAGCTCCTATTCACTCCAATACACTGTACTTGCTGGGAAAAGACTCGAGTGCTATTTGCCTTGTATAGGGTAATGGGAGCGCAATAGTGACTTTCCTTACCATAAAACAGCTCTTGCTCGTAGGACCAGAAACTGCATGTGATTCAACTCCATTTAGGACTAGGTTACAAACGCTAGCTCGCCTTACAAAAACACACTCTGCTTTTGAGAAAAGAGCACTCTTCTACTCTACTGTGTTTCCTATGGTGTCCGAACAGTGAGCTTGCTCAGAACAAAAGAACTGTGCTTCCTACACACATGGCCATATCTAGTTCAATTCTGCTTAGGAACCTGACAATAACAGTAGATCCTCTTCAGTCCAATACACTGTACGTGCTGGGAACAGACGCCAGCGCTATTTGTCCTGTGTATGGCAATGGCAGCACAATAGTGACTTTTCTTACCATAAAACAACTCTTGATCGTAGGACCAGAAACTGCATGTGATTCAACTCCATTTAGGACTGGGAAACAAAAGCTAGCTCACCTTACAGAAACACACTCTGCTTTAGAGAAAAGAGCACTCTTCTACTCTACTGTGTTTCCTATAGGGCCAGAAGAGTGAGCTTGCTCAGAACAAAGAACTGTGCTTCCTACACACGGGTCATATCTAGTTCAACTCTGCTTAGGAAACTTACAAGAACAGAAGCTCCTATTCAGTCTGATACACTGTACTTGCAGGGAAGAGACGCGAGTGCTATTTGCACTGTGTATGGCAATTAGAGCACAATAGTGATTCGCCCTACCAGAAAACAACTCTTGCTCGTAGGACAAAAACCTGCATGTGACTCAACTCTATTTAGGACTGGGAAACAAACGCTAGCTCGCCTTACTAGAAACACACTCTGCTTTTGAGAAAAGAGCACTCTTCTACTATACTGTGTTTCCTATGGGGTCCGAAAACTGAGCTTGCTCAGAACAAAAGAACTGTGCTTCCTACACACACGGCCATATCTAGTTCAATTCTGCTTAGGAACCTGAGAAGAACATTAGATTCTCTTCAGTCCGATACACTGTACTTGCTGGGAACAGACGCCAGCGCTATTTGTCCAGTGTATGGCAATGGCAGCGCAATAGTGACTCTTCTTACCATAAAACAACTCTTGCTTGTAGGACCAGAAACTGCATGTAATTCAACTCCATTTAGGACTGGGAAACAAAAGCTAGCTCACCTTACAAGAAACACACTCTGCTTTAGAGAAAAGAGCACTCTTCTACTCTGCTGTGTTTCCTATCGGGCCAGAACAGTGAGCTTGCTCAGAACAAAAGAACCCTGCTTCCTACACACACGGGCCATATCATGTTGCACTCTACTTAGGAAACTGACAAGAACAGTAACTCCTATTCAGTCCAATACACTGTACTTGCTGGCAAAAGACGCGAGTGCTATTTGCCTTGTGTAAGGCAATGTGCGCGCAATAGTGACTTTCCTTTCCAGAAAACAACTCTTGTTCTTAGGACCAGAAACTGCATGTGACTCAAATCCATTTAGGACTGGGAAACAAACGCTAGCTCGCCTTACAAGAAACACACTCTGCTTTTGAGAAAAGAGCACTCTTCTCCTCTACTGTGTTTCCTATGGGGTCTGTACAGTGAGCTTGCTCAGAACAAAAGAACTGTGCTTCCTACACACACGGGCCATATCTAGTTCAACTCTGCTTAGGAAACTGACAAGAACAGTAGCTCCTCTTCAGTCCGATACACTGTACTTGCTGGGAACAGACGCGAGAGCTATTTGCACTATGTACAGCAAGGGGAGCGCAATAGTGACTTTCCTTACCAGAAAACAACTCTTGCTCGTAGGACCAGAAACTGCATGATTCCACTCCATTTATGACTGGGAAACAAACGGTAGCTCGCCTTTCAAGAAACACACTCTGCTTTAGAGAAAAGAGCACTATTCTACTCTACTGTGTTTCCTCTGGGGTCCGAACAGTGAGCTTGCTCAGAACAAAAGAACTGTGCTTCCTACACACACGGACCATATCTAGTTCAACTCTGCTTAGTAAACTGACAAGAACAGTAGCTCCTATTCAGTCCAATACACTGAACTTGCTGGGAAAAGACGCGAGTGCTATTTGCCTTGTGTAGGGCAATGGGAGCACAATAGTGACTTTCCTTACCATAAAACAACTCTTGCTCGTAGGACCAGAAACTCCATGTGATTCAACTCCATTTAGGTCTGGGAAACAAATGCTAGCTCGCCTTACATGAAACAAATTCTGCTTTTGAGAAAAGAGCACTCTTCTACTCTACTGTGTTTCCTATGGGGTCCGAACAGTGAGCTTCCTCAGAACAAAAGAACTGTGCTTCCTACACACAAGGGCCATATCTAGTTCAACTCTGCTTAGGAAACTGACATGAACAGTAGCTCCTCTTCAGTCCAATACACTGTACTTGCGGGGAAGAGACGCGAGTGCTATTTGCACTGTGTATGTCAATTGGAGCAAAAAAGTGACTTGTCTTACCAGAAAACAAATCTTGCTTGTAGGACAAAAAAATGCATGTGACTCAACTCCATTTAGGACTGGGAAACAAACGCTAGCTCGCCTTACAAGAAACACACTCTGCTTTTGAGAAAAGAGCACTCTTCTACTCTACTGTGTTTCCTATGGATTCTGAACACTGAACTTGCTCAGAACAAAAGAACTGTGCTTCCTACACACACGGCCATATCTAGTTCAATTCTGCTTAGGAAACTGACAAGAACAGTAGATCCTCTTCAGTCCAATACACTGTACTTGCTGGGAACAGACGCTAGTGCTATTTGTCCTGTGTATGGCAATGGCAGCGCAAAAGTGACTCTTCTTACCATAAAACAACTCTTGCTCGTAGGACTAGAAACTGCATGTGATTCAACTCCATTTAGGACTGGAAAACAAATGCTAGCTCGCCTTACAAGAAACACACTCTGCTTTAGAGAAAAGAGCACTCTTCTACTCTACTGTGTTTCATATAGGGCCAGAACAGTGAGCTTGCTCAGAACAAAAGAACTGAGCTTCCTACACACACGGCCATATTTAGTTCAATTCTGCTTAGGAAACTGAGAAGAACAGTAGCTCTTCTTCAGTCCAATACACTGTACTTGCTGGGAACAGGTGGGAGGGCTATTTGCACTGTGTATGGCAATGGGAGCGCAATGTGACTTTCCTTACCAGAAAAGAACTCTTGTTCATAGGACCTGAAATTGTATGTGATTCCACTCCATTTAGGACTGGGAAAGAAATGCTAGCTCGCCTTACAAAAACACACTCTGCTTTAGAGAAAAGAGCACTCTTCTACTCTACTGTGTTTCCTATAGTGCCAGAACAGTGAGCTTGCTCAGAACAAAACAACTGTGCTTCCTACACACGGGCCATATCTAGTTCAACTCTGCTAGTGCTCCTCTTCAGTCAAATACACTGTACTTGCAGGGAACAGACGTGAGTGCTATTTGCACTGTGTATGGCAATTGGAGCACAATAGTGACTTGTCTTACCAGAAAACAACTCTTGCTCGTTGGACAAAAAACTGAATGTGACTCAACTCCATTTAGGACTGGGAAACAAACGCTAGCTCAATTTCCAAGAAACACACTCTGCTTTTCAGAAAAGAGCACTCTTCTACTCTACTGTGTTTTCTATGTGTTCCGAACAGTGAGCTTGCTCAGAACAAAAGAACTGTGCTTCCTACACACACGGCCATATCTAGTTCAATTCTGCTTAGGAACCTGACAAGAACAGTAGATCCTCTTCAGTCCAATACACTGTACTTGCTGGGAACAGACGTTAGTGCTATTTGTCCTGTGTAAGGCAATGGCAGCGCAATAGTTACTCTTCTTACCATAAAACAACTCTTGCACGTAGGACTAGAAACTGCATGTGATTCAACTCCATTTAGGACTGGGAAACAAACGCTAGCTCGCCTTACAAGAAACACACTCTGCTTTAGAGAAAAGAGCACTCTTCTACTCTACTGTGTTTCCTATATGGCCAGAACACTGAGCTTGGTCAGAACAAAAGAACTGTGCTTCCTACACACGGGCCATAACTAGTTCAACTCTGCTTAGGAAACTGACAAGAACAGTAGCTCCTCTTCAGTCCAATACACTGTATTTCGGGGGACAGACGCGAGTGCCATTTGCACTGTGTATTTCAATTGGATCACAATAGTGACTCGTCTTACCAGAAAACAACTCTTGCTCGTAAGACAAAAAACTGCATGTGACTCAACTCCATTTAGGACTGGGAAACAAACGCTAGCTCGCCTTACAAGAAACACACTCTGCTTTTCAGAAAAGAGCACTCTTCTACTCTACTGTGTTTCCTATTGGGTCTGAACAGTGAGTTTGCTCAGAACAAAAGAACTGTGCTTCCTACATACAGGGCCATAACTAGTTCAGTTCTGCTTAGGAACCTGACAAGAACAGTAGCTCCTCTTCAGTGCAATACACTGTACTTGCTGGGAACAGACAGGAGGGCTATTTGCACTGTGTATGGCAATGGGAGCGCAATAGTTACTTTCCTTACCAGAAAACAACTCTTGCTCGTAGGACCAGAAACTGCATGTGACTCAACTCCATTTAGGACTGGGAAACAAACGCTAGCTCGCCTTACAAGAAACACACTCTGCTTTTGAGAAAATAGCAATCTTCTACTCTACTGTGTTTCCTACGGGGTCCGAACAGTGAGCCTGCTCAGAACAAAAGAACTGTGCTTCCTACATAAACGACCATATCTAGTTCAATTCTGCTTAGGAAACCAACAAGAACAGTAGCTCCTCTTCAGTCCAATACACTGTACTTGCTGGGAACAGACGCGAGTGCTATTTGCACTGTGTATGGCATTGGAGCACAATAGTGACTTGTCTTACCAGAAAACAACTCTTGCTCGTAGGACAAAAAACTGCATGTGACTCAACTCCATTTAGGACTGGGAAACAAACGCTAGCTCGCCTTACATGAAACACACTCTGCTTTTGAGAAAAGAGCACTCTTCTACTCTACTGTGTTTCCTATGTGTTCTGAACAGTGAGCTTGCTCAGAACAAAAAAACTGTACTTCCTACTCACACGGCCATATCTAGTTCAAGTCTGCTTAGGAACCTGCCTAGAACAGTATATCCTCTTCAGTCCAATACACTGTACTTGCTGGGAACAGACGCCAGTACTATGGCAATGGCAGCGCAATAGTGACTCTTCTTACCAGAAAACAACTCTTGCTCGTAGGACCAGAAACTGCATGTGATTCAACTCCATTTAGGACTGGGATACAAACTCTAGCTCGCTTTACAAGAAACACACTCTGCTTCTGAGAAAAGAGCACTCTTCTACTCTACTGTATTTCCTATAGGGCCAGAACAGTGAGCTTGCTCAGAAAAAAAGAACTGTGCTTCCTACACACACGGGCCATATCTAGTTCAACTCTGCTTAGGAAACTGACAAGAACAGTAGCTCCTCTTCAGTCCAATACACTGTACTTGCTGGGAACAGACGGGAGGGCTATTTGCACTGTGTATGGCAATGGGAGCGCAATAGTGACTTTCCTTACCAGAAAGCAACTCTTGCTCGTAGGACCAAATACTGCATGAGATTCCACTCCATTTAGGACTGGGAAACAAACAATAGCTTGCCTTACAAGAAACACACTCTGCTTTAGAGAAAAGAGCACTCTTCTACTCTACTGTGTTTCCTATGGGGTCCAAACAGTGAGCTTGCCCAGAACAAAAGAATTGTGCTTCCTACACACACGGACCATATCTAGTTCAACTCTGCTTAGTAAACTGACAAGAAGAGTAGCTCCTATTCAGTCCAATACACTGTACTTGCTGGGAAAAGACCCGAGTGCTATTTGCCTTGTGAAGGGCAATGGGAGAGCAATAGTGACTTTCCTTACCAGGAAACAACTCTTGTCCATAGGACCAGAAACTGCATGTGATTCAACTCTATTTAGGACTAGGAAACAAACGCTAGCTCGCCTTACAAAAACAAACTCTGCTTTTGAGAAAAGAGCACTCTTCTACTCTACTGTGTTTCCTATAGGGCCAGAAGAGTGAACTTGCTCAGAACATAAGAACTGTTCTTCCTACACACACGGGCCATATCTAGTTCAACTCTGCTTAGGAAACTGACAAGAACAGTAGCTCCTCTTCAGTCTGATACACTGTACTTGCTGTGAACAGACGCGAGAGCTATTTGCAATGTGTATGGCAAGGGGAGCGCAATAGTGACTTTCCTTACCAATAAACAACTCTTGCTCGTAGGACCAGAAACTGCATGTGATTCAACTCCATTCAGATCTGAGAAACAAACGTTAGCTCGCCTTACAAGAAACACACTCTGCTTTTGAGAAAAGAGCACTCTTCTACTCTACTGTGTTTCCTATGGTGTCTGAACAGTGACCTTGCTCAGAACAAAAGAACTGTGATACCTACACACACGGGCCATTTCTCGTTCAACTCTGCTTAGGAAACTGACAAGAACAATAGATCCTCTTCAGTCCAATACACTGTACTTGCGGGGAACAGACACAAGTGCTATTTGCACTGTGTATGGCAATTGGAGTACAATAGTGACTTGTCTTACCAGAAAACAACTCTTGCTCGTAGGACCAGAAACTGCATGTGATTCAACTCCATTTCGGACTGGGATACAAATGCTAGCTCGCCTTCCATGAAACACACTCTGCTTTTGATAAAAGAGCACTCTTCTACTCTACTGTGCTTCCTATGGGGTCCGAACAGTGAGCTTGCTCAGAACAAAAGAACTGTGCTTCCTACACACACGGACCATATCTAGTTCAACTCTGCTTAGGAAACTGAGAAGAACAGAAGAACAGTAGCTCCTCTTCAGTCCAATACACTGTACTTTCGGGAAACAGACGCGAGTGCTATTTGCACTGTGTACGGCAATTGGATCACAATAGTCACTCGTCTTAACAGAAAACAACTCTTGCTCGTAGGACCAGAAACTGCATGTGACTCAACTCCATTTAGGACTGGGAAACAAACGCTAGCTCGCCTTACAAGAAACACACTCTACTTTTGAGAAAATAGCAATCTTCTACTCTACTGTGTTTCCTATGGGGTCCGAACAGTGAGCCTGCTCAGAAAAAAAGAACTGTGCTTCCTACATACACGACCATATCTAGTTCAATTCTGCTTAGGAACCTGACAAGAACAGTAGATCCTCTTCAGTCCAATACACTGTACTTGCTGGGAACAGACGCCAGTGTTATTTGTCCTGTGTATGGCAATGGCAGCGCAATAGTGTCTCTTCTTACTATAAAACAACTCTTGCTCGTAGGACCAGAAACTGCATGTGATTCAACTCCATTTAGGACTGGGAAACAAAAGCTAGCTCACCTTACAAGAAACACACTCGGTTTTTGTGGAAAGAGCACTCTTCTACTCTACTGTGTTTCCTATAGGGCCAGAACAGTGAGCTTGCTCAGAACAAAAGAACTGTTCTTCCTACACACGGGCCATATCTAGTTCAACTCTGCTTAGGAAAGTGACAAGAACAGTAGCTCCTCTTAAGTCCGATACACCGTACATGCTGGGAAAAGACGCAAGTGATATTTACCTTGTGTAGGGCAATGGGAGCGCAATAGAGACTTTCCTTACCAGAAAACAACTCTTGTTCGTAGGACCAGAAACTGCATGGGATTCAACTCCATTTAGGACTAGGAAACAAACGCTAGCTTGCCTTACAAAAACACACTCTGCTTTTGAGAAAAGAGCACGCTTCTACTCTACTGTGTTTCCTATAGGGCCAGAACAGTGAGCTTGCTCAGAACATAAGAACTGTGCTTCCTACACACACGGGCCATATCATGTTCAACTCTGCTTAGGAAACTGACAAGAACAGTAGCTCCTCTTCAGTCCGATGCACTGTACTTGCTGGGAACAGACGCAGAAGCTATTTGCACTGTGTATGGCAAGGGGAGCACAACAGTGACTTTCCTTACCAGAAAACAACTCTTGCTGTTAGGACCAGAAACTGCATGTGATTCAACTCCATTTAGGACTGGGAAACAAACGCTAGCTCGCCTTACAAGAAACACACTCTGCTTTTGAGAAAAGAGCACTCTTCTACTCTACTGTGTTTCCTATGGTGTCCGAACAGTGAGCTTGCTCAGAACAAAAGAACTGTGCTTCCTACACACACGGCCATATCTAGTTCAATACCGCTTAGGAACCTGACAAGAACAGTAGATCCCCTTCAGTCCAATACACTGTACTTGCTGGGAACAGACGCCAGTGCTATTTGTCCTGTGTATGGCAATGGTAGCGCAATAGTGACTCTTCTTACCATAAAACAACTCTTGCTCGTAGGACTAGAAACTGCATGTGATTCAACTCCATTTAGGACTGGGAAACAAACGCTAGCTCGCCTTACAAGAAACACACTCTGCTTTAGAGAAAAGAGCACTCTTCTACTCTACTGTGTTTCCTATATGGCCATAACAGTGAGCTTGGTCAGAACAAAAGAACTGTGCTTCCTACACACGGGCCATAACTAGTTCAACTCTGCTTAGGAAACTGACAAGAACAGTAGCTCCTCTTCAGTCCGAAACACTGTACTTGCTGGGAACTGACGCGAGTGCTATTTGCACTGTGTATGGCAATGGGAGCGCAATAGTGACTTTTCTTACCAGAAAACAACTATTGCTCATAGAACCAGAAACTGCATGTGATTCAACTCCATTTAGGACTGGGATACAAATGCTAGCTCGCCTTACATGAAACACACTCTGCTTTTGATAAAAGAGCACTCTTCTACTCTACTGTGCTTCCTATGGGGTCCGAACAGTGAGCTTGCTCAGAACAAAAGAACTGTGCTTCCTAGAAACACCGGCCATATCTAGTTCAACTCTGCTTAGGAAACTGAGAAGAACAGTAGCTCCTCTTTAGTCCAAGACACTGTAATTTCGGGGAACAGACGCGAGTGCTATTTGTACTGTGTATGGCAATTGGAGCACCATAGTGACTCCTCTTACCAGAAAACAACTCTTGCTCGTAGGACAAAAAACTGCATGTGACTCAACTCCATTTAGGACTGGGAAACAAACGCTAGCTCGCCTTACAAGAAACACACTCTGCTTTTGAGAAAAGAGCACTCTTGTACTCTACTGTGTTTCCTTTTGGGCCTGAACAGTGAGCTTGCTCAGAACAAAAGGACTGTGCTTCAGACACACATTGCCATAACTAGTTCAATTCTGCTTAGGAACCTGACAAGAACAGTAGATCCTCTTCAGTCCAATACACTGTACTTGCTGGGAACAGACGCCAGTGCTATTTGTCCTGTGTATGGCAATTGCAGCACAATAGTGACTCTTCTAACCATAAAACAACTCTTGCTCGTAGGACCAGAAATTGCATGTGATTCAACTCCATTTAGGACTGGGAAACAAAAGCTAGCTCACCTTGCAAGAAACATACTCTGCTTTAGAGAAAAGAGCACTCTTCTACTCTACTGTGTTTCCTATGGGGCCAGAACAGTGAGCTTGCTCAGAACAAAAGAACTGTGCTTCCTACACACACGGGCCATATCTAGTTCAACTCAGCTTAGGAAACTGACAAGAACACTAGCTCCTCTTCAGTCCCATACATAGTACTTTCGGAGAACAGACGAGAGTGCTCTTTGCACTGTTTATGTCAATGGGAGCGCAATAGTGACTTTCCTTACCAGAAAACAACTCTTGCTCATAGGACTAGAAACTGCATGTGATTTCACTCCATTTAGGACTGGGAAACAAATGCTAGCTCGCCTTACAAGAAACACACTCTGCTTTAGAGAAAATAGCACTGTTCTACTCTACTGTGTTTCCTATGGGGTCTAAACAGTGAGCTTGCTGAGAACAAAAGAACTGTGCTTAATACACACACGGACCACATCTAGTTCAACTCTGCTTAGGAAACTGACAAGAACAATAGCTCCTATTCAGTCCAATACACTCTACTTGCTGGGAAAAGACGCGAGTGCTATTTGCCTTGTGTAGAGCAATGGGAGCGCAATAGTGACTTTCCTTACCAGAAAACATCTCTTGTTCGTAGGACCAGAAACTGCATGTGATTCAACTCCATTTAAGACTGGGAAACAAACTCTAGCTCGCTTTGCAAGAAACACACTCTGCTTTAGAGAAAAGAGCACTCTTCTACTCTACTGTGTTTCCTATAGGGCCAGTACAGTGAGCTTGCTCAGAACATAAGAACTGTGCTTCCTACACACACGGGCCATATCTAGTTCAACTCTGCTTAGGAAACTGACAAGAACAGTAGCTCCTCTTCAGTCCGATACACTGTACTTGTGGGGAACAGAAGCGAGTGCTATTTGCACTGTGTATGGCAATTGGAGCACAATAGTTACTTGTCTTACCAGAAAACAACTCTGGCTCGTAGGACAAAAAACTGCATGTGACTCAACTCCATTTAGGACTGGGAAACAAACGCTAGCTCGACTACCAAGAAACACACTCTGCTTTTGAGAAAAGAGCACTCTTCTACTCTACTGTGTTTCCTATGTGTTCCAAACAGTGAGCTTCCTCAGAACAAAAAAACTGTGCTTCCTACACACACGGCCATATCTAGTTCAATTCTGCTTAGGAACCTGACAAGAAGAGTAGATCCTCTTCAGTCCAATACACTGTACTTGCTGGGAACAGACGCCAGTGCTATTTGTCCTGTGTATGGCAATGGCATAGCAATAGTGACTCTTGTTACCATAAAACAACTCTTGCTCGTAAGATTAAAAACTGCATGTGATTCAACTCCATTTAGGACTGGGAAACAAACGCTAGCTCGCCTTACAAGAAACACACTCTGCTTTAGAGAAAAGAGCACTCTTCTACTCTACTGTGTTTCCCATAGGGCCAGAACAGTGAGCTTGCTCAGAACAAAAGAACTGTGCATCCAACACAGGGCCATAACTAGTTCAACTCTGCTTAGGAAACTGACAAGAACAGTAGCTCCTCTTCAGTCCAATACACTGTACTTGCTGGGAACAGACGGGAGGGCTATTTGCACTGTGGATGGCAATGGGAGCAAAATAGTGACTTTCCTTACCAGAAAACAGCTCTTGCTCGTAGGACCAGAAACTGCATGTGATTCAACTCCATTTAGGACTGGGAAACAAATGCTAGCTCGCCTTACATGAAACACACTCTGCTTTTGATTAAAGAGCACTCTTCTACTCTACTGTGTTTCCTATGAGGTCCGAACAGTGAGCTTGCTCAGAACAAAAGAACTGTGCTTCCTACACACACGGGCCATATCTAGTTCAACTCTGCTTAGGAACCTGACAAGAACACTAGCTCCTCTTCAGTCCCATACACAGTACTTTCGGGGAACAGACGAGAGTGCTATTTGCACTGTGTATGTCAATGGGAGCGCAATAGTGACTTTCCTTACCAGAAAACAACTCTTGCTCATAGGACTAGAAACTGCATGTGATTCCACTACATTTAGGACTGGGAAACAAATGCTAGCTCGCCTTACAAGAAACACGTTCTGCTTTAGAGAAAATAGCACTGTTCTACTCTACTGTGTTTCCTATGTGTTCCGAACAGTGAGCTTCCTCAGAACAAAAAAACTGTGCTTCCTACACACACGGGCCATATCTAGTTCAACTCTGCTTGGGAAACTGACAAGAACACTAGCTCCTCTTCAGTCCCATACACAGTACTTTCGGGGAACAGACGAGAGTGCTATTTGCACTGTGTATGGCAATTGGAGCACAATAGTGACTTGTCTTACCAGAAAACAACTCTGGCTCGTAGGACAAAAAACTGCATGTGACTCAACTCCATTTAGGACTGGGAAACAAACGCTAGCTCGACTACCAAGAAACACACTCTGCTTTTGAGAAAAGAGCACTCTTCTACTCTACTGTGTTTCCTATGTGTTCCGAACAGTGAGCTTCCTCAGAACAAAAAAACTGTGCTTCCTACACACACGGCCATATCTAGTTCAATTCTGCTTAGGAACCTGACAAGAAGAGTAGATCCTCTTCAGTCCAATACACTGTACTTGCTGGGAACAGACGCCAGTGCTATTTGTCCTGTGTATGGCAATGGCATAGCAATAGTGACTCTTGTTACCATAAAACAACTCTTGCTCGTAAGACTAGAAACAGCATGTGATTCAACTCCATTTAGGACTGGGAAACAAACGCTAGCTCGCCTTACAAGAAACACACTCTGCTTTAGAGAAAAGAGCACTCTTCTACTCTACTGTGTTTCCTATAGGGCCAGAACAGTGAGCTTGCTCAGAACAAAAGAACTGTGCTTCCAACACAGGGCCATAACTAGTTCAACTCTGCTTAGGAAACTGACAAGAACAGTAGCTCCTCTTCAGTCCAATACACTGTACTTGCTGGGAACAGACGGGAGGGCTATTTGCACTGTGGATGGCAATGGGAGCAAAATAGTGACTTTCCTTACCAGAAAACAGCTCTTGCTCGTAGGACCAGAAACTGCATGTGATTCAACTCCATTTAGGACTGGGAAACAAATGCTAGCTCGCCTTACATGAAACACACTCTGCTTTTGATTAAAGAGCACTCTTCTACTCTACTGTGTTTCCTATGAGGTCCGAACAGTGAGCTTGCTCAGAACAAAAGAACTGTGCTTCCTACACACACGGGCCATATCTAGTTCAACTCTGCTTAGGAACCTGACAAGAACACTAGCTCCTCTTCAGTCCCATACACAGTACTTTCGGGGAACAGACGAGAGTGCTATTTGCACTGTGTATGTCAATGGGAGCGAAATAGTGACTTTCCTTACCAGAAAACAACTCTTGCTCATAGGACTAGAAACTGCATGTGATTCCACTACATTTAGGACTGGGAAACAAATGCTAGCTCGCCTTACAAGAAACACGTTCTGCTTTAGAGAAAATAGCACTGTTCTACTCTACTGTGTTTCCTATGGGGTCCAAACAGTGAGCTTGCTCAGAACAAAAGAACTGTGCTTAATACACACACGGACCACATCTAGTTCAACTCTGCTTAGGAAACTGACAAAACAGTAGCTCCTATTCAGTCCAATACACTGTACTTGCTGGGAAAAGACGCGAGTGCTATATGCCTTGTGTAGGGCAATGGGAGCGCAATAGTGACTTTCCTTACCAGAAAACATCTCTTGTTCGTAGGACCAGAAACTGCATGTGATTCAACTCCATTTAGGACTGGGAAACAAACTCTAGCTCGCTTTACAAGAAACACACTCTGCTTTAGAGAAAAGAGCACTCTTCTACTCTACTGTGTTTCCTATAGGGCCAGAACAGTGAGAATGCTCAGAACAAAGAACTGTGCTTCCTACACACAAGCCATATCTAGTTCAACTCTTCTTAGGAAACTGACAGGAACAGTTGCTCCTCTTCAGTCCGATACACTGTACTTGCTGGGAACAGACGCGAGTGCTATATGCACTGTGTATGGCAATGGGAGCGCAATAGTGACTTTCCTTCCCAGAAAACAACTCTTGCTCGTAGGACCAGAAACTGCATGTGATTCAACTCCATTTAGGACCGGGAAACAAATGCTAGCTCGACTTACATGAAACACACTCTGCTTTTGAGAAAAGAGCACTCTTCTACTCTACTGTGTTTCCTATGGGGTCCGAACAGTGAGCTTGCTCAGAACAAAAGAACTGTGCTTCCTACACACACGGGCCATATCTAGTTCAACTCTGCTTGGGAAACTGACAAGAACACTAGCTCCTCTTCAGTCCCATACACAGTACTTTCGGGGAACAGACGAGAGTGCTATTTGCACTGTGTATGGCAATTGGAGCACAATAGTGACTTGTCTTACCAGAAAACAACTCTGGCTGGTAGGACAAAAAACTGCATGTGACTCAACTCCATTTAGGACTGGGAAACAAACGCTAGCTCGACTACCAAGAAACACACGCTGCTTTTGAGAAAAGAGCACTCTTCTACTCTACTGTGTTTCCTATGTGTTCCGAATAGTGAGCTTCCTCAGAACAAAAAAACTGTGCTTCCTACACACACGGCCATATCTAGTTCAATTCTGCTTAGGAACCTGACAAGAACAGTAGATCCTCTTCAGTCCAATACACTGTACTTGCTGGGAACAGACGCCAGTGCTATTTGTCCTGTGTATGGTAATGGAATAGCAATAGTGACTCTTGTTACCATAAAACAACTCTTGCTCGTAAGACTAGAAACTGCATGTGATTCAACTCCATTTAGGACTGGGAAACAAACGCTAGCTCGCCTTACAAGAAACACACTCTGCTTTAGAGAAAAGAGCACTCTTCTACTCTACTGTGTTTCCTATATGGCCATAACAGTGAGCTTGGTCAGAACAAAAGAACTGTGCTTCCTACACACGGGCCATAACTAGTTCAACTCTGCTTAGGAAACTGACAAGAACAGTAGCTCCTCTTCAGTCCGAAACACTGTACTTGCTGGGAACTGACGCGAGTGCTATTTGCACTGTGTATGGCAATGGGAGCGCAATAGTGACTTTTCTTACCAGAAAACAACTATTGCTCATAGAACCAGAAACTGCATGTGATTCAACTCCATTTAGGACTGGGATACAAATGCTAGCTCGCCTTACATGAAACACACTCTGCTTTTGATAAAAGAGCACTCTTCTACTCTACTGTGCTTCCTATGGGGTCCGAACAGTGAGCTTGCTCAGAACAAAAGAACTGTGCTTCCTAGAAACACCGGCCATATCTAGTTCAACTCTGCTTAGGAAACTGAGAAGAACAGTAGCTCCTCTTCAGTCCAAGACACTGTAATTTCGGGGAACAGACGCGAGTGCTATTTGTACTGTGTATGGCAATTGGAGCACCATAGTGACTCCTCTTACCAGAAAACAACTCTTGCTCGTAGGACAAAAAACTGCATGTGACTCAACTCCATTTAGGACTGGGAAACAAACGCTAGCTCGCCTTACAAGAAACACACTCTGCTTTTGAGAAAAGAGCACTCTTGTACTCTACTGTGTTTCCTTTTGGGCCTGAACAGTGAGCTTGCTCAGAACAAAAGGACTGTGCTTCCTACACACATTGCCATAACTAGTTCAATTCTGCTTAGGAACCTGACAAGAACAGTAGATCCTCTTCAGTCCAATACACTGTACTTGCTGGGAACAGACGCCAGTGCTATTTGTCCTGTGTATGGCAATTGCAGCACAATAGTGACTCTTCTAACCATAAAACAACTCTTGCTCGTAGGACCAGAAATTGCATGTGATTCAACTCCATTTAGGACTGGGAAACAAAAGCTAGCTCACCTTGCAAGAAACATACTCTGCTTTAGAGAAAAGAGCACTCTTCTACTCTACTGTGTTTCCTATGGGCCCAGAACAGTGAGCTTGCTCAGAACAAAAGAACTGTGCTTCCTACACACACGGGCCATATCTAGTTCAACTCAGCTTAGGAAACTGACAAGAACACTAGCTCCTCTTCAGTCCCATACATAGTACTTTCGGAGAACAGACGAGAGTGCTCTTTGCACTGTTTATGTCAATGGGAGCGCAATAGTGACTTTCCTTACCAGAAAACAACTCTTGCTCATAGGACTAGAAACTGCATGTGATTTCACTCCATTTAGGACTGGGAAACAAATGCTAGCTCGCCTTACAAGAAACACACTCTGCTTTAGAGAAAATAGCACAGTTCTACTCTACTGTGTTTCCTATGGGGTCTAAACAGTGAGCTTGCTGAGAACAAAAGAACTGTGCTTAATACACACACGGACCACATCTAGTTCAACTCTGCTTAGGAAACTGACAAGAACAGTAGCTCCTATTCAGTCCAATACACTCTACTTGCTGGGAAAAGACGCGAGTGCTATTTGCCTTGTGTAGTGCAATGGGAGCGCAATAGTGACTTTCCTTACCAGAAAACATCTCTTGTTCGTAGGACCAGAAACTGCATGTGATTCAACTCCATTTAAGACTGGGAAACAAACTCTAGCTCGCTTTGCAAGAAACACACTCTGCTTTAGAGAAAAGAGCACTCTTCTACTCTACTGTGTTTCCTATAGGGCCAGTACAGTGAGCTTGCTCAGAACATAAGAACTGTGCTTCCTACACACACGGGCCATATCTAGTTCAACTCTGCTTAGGAAACTGACAAGAACAGTAGCTCCTCTTCAGTCCGATACACTGTACTTGTGGGGAACAGAAGCGAGTGCTATTTGCACTGTGTATGGCAATTGGAGCACAATAGTTACTTGTCTTACCAGAAAACAACTCTGGCTCGTAGGACAAAAAACTGCATGTGACTCAACTCCATTTAGGACTGGGAAACAAACGCTAGCTCGACTACCAAGAAACACACTCTGCTTTTGAGAAAAGAGCACTCTTCTACTCTACTGTGTTTCCTATGTGTTCCGAACAGTGAGCTTCCTCAGAACAAAAAAACTGTGCTTCCTACACACACGGCCATATCTAGTTCAATTCTGCTTAGGAACCTGACAAGAAGAGTAGATCCTCTTCAGTCCAATACACTGTACTTGCTGGGAACAGACGCCAGTGCTATTTGTCCTGTGTATGGCAATGGCATAGCAATAGTGACTCTTGTTACCATAAAACAACTCTTGCTCGTAAGATTAAAAACTGCATGTGATTCAACTCCATTTAGGACTGGGAAACAAACGCTAGCTCGCCTTACAAGAAACACACTCTGCTTTAGAGAAAAGAGCACTCTTCTACTCTACTGTGTTTCCTATAGGGCCAGAACAGTGAGCTTGCTCAGAACAAAAGAACTGTGCTTCCAACACAGGGCCATAACTAGTTCAACTCTGCTTAGGAAACTGACAAGAACAGTAGCTCCTCTTCAGTCCAATACACTGTACTTGCTGGGAACAGACGGGAGGGCTATTTGCACTGTGGATGGCAATGGGAGCAAAATAGTGACTTTCCTTACCAGAAAACAGCTCTTGCTCGTAGGACCAGAAACTGCATGTGATTCAACTCCATTTAGGACTGGGAAACAAATGCTAGCTCGCCTTACATGAAACACACTCTGCTTTTGATTAAAGAGCACTCTTCTACTCTACTGTGTTTCCTATGAGGTCCGAACAGTGAGCTTGCTCAGAACAAAAGAACTGTGCTTCCTACACACACGGGCCATATCTAGTTCAACTCTGCTTAGGAACCTGACAAGAACACTAGCTCCTCTTCAGTCCCATACACAGTACTTTCGGGGAACAGACGAGAGTGCTTTTTGCACTGTGTATGTCAATGGGAGCGCAATAGTGACTTTCCTTACCAGAAAACAACTCTTGCTCATAGGACTAGAAACTGCATGTGATTCCACTTCATTTAGGACTGGGAAACAAATGCTAGCTCGCCTTACAAGAAACACGTTCTGCTTTAGAGAAAATAGCACTGTTCTACTCTACTGTGTTTCCTATGGGGTCCAAACAGTGAGCTTGCTCAGAACAAAAGAACTGTGCTTAATACACACACGGACCACATCTAGTTCAACTCTGCTTAGGAAACTGACAAAACAGTAGCTCCTATTCAGTCCAATACACTGTACTTGCTGGGAAAAGACGCGAGTGCTATATGCCTTGTGTAGGGCAATGGGAGCGCAATAGTGACTTTCCTTACCAGAAAACATCTCTTGTTCGTAGGACCAGAAACTGCATGTGATTCAACTCCATTTAGGACTGGGAAACAAACTCTAGCTCGCTTTACAAGAAACACACTCTGCTTTAGAGAAAAGAGCACTCTTCTACTCTACTGTGTTTCCTATAGGGCCAGAACAGTGAGAATGCTCAGAACAAAGAACTGTGCTTCCTACACACAAGCCATATCTAGTTCAACTCTTCTTAGGAAACTGACAGGAACAGTTGCTCCTCTTCAGTCTGATACACTGTACTTGCTGGGAACAGACGCGAGTGCTATATGCACTGTGTATGGCAATGGGAGCGCAATAGTGACTTTCCTTCCCAGAAAACAACTCTTGCTCGTAGGACCAGAAACTGCATGTGATTCAACTCCATTTAGGACCGGGAAACAAATGCTAGCTCGCCTTACATGAAACACACTCTGCTTTTGAAAAAAGAGCACTCTTCTACTCTACTGTGTTTCCTATGGGGTCCGAACAGTGAGCTTGCTCAGAACAAAAGAACTGTGCTTCCTACACACACGGGCCATATCTAGTTCAACTCTGCTTGGGAAACTGACAAGAACACTAGCTCCTCTTCAGTCCCATACACAGTACTTTCGGGGAACAGACGAGAGTGCTATTTGCACTGTGTATGGCAATTGGAGCACAATAGTGACTTGTCTTACCAGAAAACAACTCTGGCTCGTAGGACAAAAAACTGCATGTGACTCAACTCCATTTAGGACTGGGAAACAAACGCTAGCTCGACTACCAAGAAACACACTCTGCTTTTGAGAAAAGAGCACTCTTCTACTCTACTGTGTTTCCTATGTGTTCCGAACAGTGAGCTTCCTCAGAACAAAAAAACTGTGCTTCCTACACACACGGCCATATCTAGTTCAATTCTGCTTAGGAACCTGACAAGAAGAGTAGATCCTCTTCAGTCCAATACACTGTACTTGCTGGGAACAGACGCCAGTGCTATTTGTCCTGTGTATGGCAATGGCATAGCAATAGTGACTCTTGTTACCATAAAACAACTCTTGCTCGTAAGACTAGAAACTGCATGTGATTCAACTCCATTTAGGACTGGGAAACAAACGCTAGCTCGCCTTACAAGAAACACACTCTGCTTTAGAGAAAAGAGCACTCTTCTACTCTACTGTGTTTCCTATAGGGCCAGAACAGTGAGCTTGCTCAGAACAAAAGAACTGTGCTTCCAACACAGGGCCATAACTAGTTCAACTCTGCTTAGGAAACTGACAAGAACAGTAGCTCCTCTTCAGTCCAATACACTGTACTTGCTGGGAACAGACGGGAGGGCTATTTGCACTGTGGATGGCAATGGGAGCAAAATAGTGACTTTCCTTACCAGAAAACAGCTCTTGCTCGTAGGACCAGAAACTGCATGTAATTCAACTCCATTTAGGACTGGGAAACAAATGCTAGCTCGCCTTACATGAAACACACTCTGCTTTTGATTAAAGAGCACTCTTCTACTCTACTGTGTTTCCTATGAGGTCCGAACAGTGAGCTTGCTCAGAACAAAAGAACTGTGCTTCCTACACACACGGGCCATATCTAGTTCAACTCTGCTTAGGAACCTGACAAGAACACTAGCTCCTCTTCAGTCCCATACACAGTACTTTCGGGGAACAGACGAGAATGCTATTTGCACTGTGTATGTCAATGGGAGCGCAATAGTGACTTTCCTTACCAGAAAACAACTCTTGCTCATAGGACTAGAAACTGCATGTGATTCCACTACATTTAGGACTGGGAAACAAATGCTAGCTCGCCTTACAAGAAACACGTTCTGCTTTAGAGAAAATAGCACTGTTCTACTCTACTGTGTTTCCTATGGGGTCCAAACAGTGAGCTTGCTCAGAACAAAAGAACTGTGCTTAATACACACACGGACCACATCTAGTTCAACTCTGCTTAGGAAACTGACAAAACAGTAGCTCCTATTCAGTCCAATACACTGTACTTGCTGGGAAAAGACGCGAGTGCTATATGCCTTGTGTAGGGCAATGGGAGCGCAATAGTGACTTTCCTTACCAGAAAACATCTCTTGTTCGTAGGACCAGAAACTGCATGTGATTCAACTCCATTTAGGACTGGGAAACAAACTCTAGCTCGCTTTACAAGAAACACACTCTGCTTTAGAGAAAAGAGCACTCTTCTACTCTACTGTGTTTCCTATAGGGCCAGAACAGTGAGAATGCTCAGAACAAAGAACTGTGCTTCCTACACACAAGCCATATCTAGTTCAACTCTTCTTAGGAAACTGACAGGAACAGTTGCTCCTCTTCAGTCCGATACACTGTACTTGTGGGGAACAGAAGCGAGTGCTATTTGCACTGTGTATGGCAATTGGAGCACAATAGTTACTTGTCTTACCAGAAAACAACTCTGGCTCGTAGGACAAAAAACTGCATGTGACTCAACTCCATTTAGGACTGGGAAACAAACGCTAGCTCGCCTTACAAATAACACACTCTGCTTTTGAGAAAAGAGCACTCTTGTACTCTACTGTGTTTCCTTTTGGGCCTGAACAGTGAGCTTGCTCAGAACAAAAGGACTGTGCTTCCTACACACATTGCCATAACTAGTTCAATTCTGCTTAGGAACCTGACAAGAACAGTAGATCCTCTTCAGTCCAATACACTGTACTTGCTGGGAACAGACGCCAGTGCTATTTGTCCTGTGTATGGCAATTGCAGCACAATAGTGACTCTTCTAACCATAAAACAACTCTTGCTCGTAGGACCAGAAATTGCATGTGATTCAACTCCATTTAGGACTGGGAAACAAAAGCTAGCTCACCTTGCAAGAAACATACTCTGCTTTAGAGAAAAGAGCACTCTTCTACTCTACTGTGTTTCCTATGGGCCCAGAACAGTGAGCTTGCTCAGAACAAAAGAACTGTGCTTCCTACACACACGGGCCATATCTAGTTCAACTCAGCTTAGGAAACTGACAAGAACACTAGCTCCTCTTCAGTCCCATACATAGTACTTTCGGAGAACAGACGAGAGTGCTCTTTGCACTGTTTATGTCAATGGGAGCGCAATAGTGACTTTCCTTACCAGAAAACAACTCTTGCTCATAGGACTAGAAACTGCATGTGATTTCACTCCATTTAGGACTGGGAAACAAATGCTAGCTCGCCTTACAAGAAACACACTCTGCTTTAGAGAAAATAGCACAGTTCTACTCTACTGTGTTTCCTATGGGGTCTAAACAGTGAGCTTGCTGAGAACAAAAGAACTGTGCTTAATACACACACGGACCACATCTAGTTCAACTCTGCTTAGGAAACTGACAAGAACAGTAGCTCCTATTCAGTCCAATACACTCTACTTGCTGGGAAAAGACGCGAGTGCTATTTGCCTTGTGTAGTGCAATGGGAGCGCAATAGTGACTTTCCTTACCAGAAAACATCTCTTGTTCGTAGGACCAGAAACTGCATGTGATTCAACTCCATTTAAGACTGGGAAACAAACTCTAGCTCGCTTTGCAAGAAACACACTCTGCTTTAGAGAAAAGAGCACTCTTCTACTCTACTGTGTTTCCTATAGGGCCAGTACAGTGAGCTTGCTCAGAACATAAGAACTGTGCTTCCTACACACACGGGCCATATCTAGTTCAACTCTGCTTAGGAAACTGACAAGAACAGTAGCTCCTCTTCAGTCCGATACACTGTACTTGTGGGGAACAGAAGCGAGTGCTATTTGCACTGTGTATGGCAATTGGAGCACAATAGTTACTTGTCTTACCAGAAAACAACTCTGGCTCGTAGGACAAAAAACTGCATGTGACTCAACTCCATTTAGGACTGGGAAACAAACGCTAGCTCGACTACCAAGAAACACACTCTGCTTTTGAGAAAAGAGCACTCTTCTACTCTACTGTGTTTCCTATGTGTTCCGAACAGTGAGCTTCCTCAGAACAAAAAAACTGTGCTTCCTACACACACGGCCATATCTAGTTCAATTCTGCTTAGGAACCTGACAAGAAGAGTAGATCCTCTTCAGTCCAATACACTGTACTTGCTGGGAACAGACGCCAGTGCTATTTGTCCTGTGTATGGCAATGGCATAGCAATAGTGACTCTTGTTACCATAAAACAACTCTTGCTCGTAAGATTAAAAACTGCATGTGATTCAACTCCATTTAGGACTGGGAAACAAACGCTAGCTCGCCTTACAAGAAACACACTCTGCTTTAGAGAAAAGAGCACTCTTCTACTCTACTGTGTTTCCTATAGGGCCAGAACAGTGAGCTTGCTCAGAACAAAAGAACTGTGCTTCCAACACAGGGCCATAACTAGTTCAACTCTGCTTAGGAAACTGACAAGAACAGTAGCTCCTCTTCAGTCCAATACACTGTACTTGCTGGGAACAGACGGGAGGGCTATTTGCACTGTGGATGGCAATGGGAGCAAAATAGTGACTTTCCTTACCAGAAAACAGCTCTTGCTCGTAGGACCAGAAACTGCATGTGATTCAACTCCATTTAGGACTGGGAAACAAATGCTAGCTCGCCTTACATGAAACACACTCTGCTTTTGATTAAAGAGCACTCTTCTACTCTACTGTGTTTCCTATGAGGTCCGAACAGTGAGCTTGCTCAGAACAAAAGAACTGTGCTTCCTACACACACGGGCCATATCTAGTTCAACTCTGCTTAGGAACCTGACAAGAACACTAGCTCCTCTTCAGTCCCATACACAGTACTTTCGGGGAACAGACGAGAGTGCTTTTTGCACTGTGTATGTCAATGGGAGCGCAATAGTGACTTTCCTTACCAGAAAACAACTCTTGCTCATAGGACTAGAAACTGCATGTGATTCCACTTCATTTAGGACTGGGAAACAAATGCTAGCTCGCCTTACAAGAAACACGTTCTGCTTTAGAGAAAATAGCACTGTTCTACTCTACTGTGTTTCCTATGGGGTCCAAACAGTGAGCTTGCTCAGAACAAAAGAACTGTGCTTAATACACACACGGACCACATCTAGTTCAACTCTGCTTAGGAAACTGACAAAACAGTAGCTCCTATTCAGTCCAATACACTGTACTTGCTGGGAAAAGACGCGAGTGCTATATGCCTTGTGTAGGGCAATGGGAGCGCAATAGTGACTTTCCTTACCAGAAAACATCTCTTGTTCGTAGGACCAGAAACTGCATGTGATTCAACTCCATTTAGGACTGGGAAACAAACTCTAGCTCGCTTTACAAGAAACACACTCTGCTTTAGAGAAAAGAGCACTCTTCTACTCTACTGTGTTTCCTATAGGGCCAGAACAGTGAGAATGCTCAGAACAAAGAACTGTGCTTCCTACACACAAGCCATATCTAGTTCAACTCTTCTTAGGAAACTGACAGGAACAGTTGCTCCTCTTCAGTCCGATACACTGTACTTGCTGGGAACAGACGCGAGTGCTATATGCACTGTGTATGGCAATGGGAGCGCAATAGTGACTTTCCTTCCCAGAAAACAACTCTTGCTCGTAGGACCAGAAACTGCATGTGATTCAACTCCATTTAGGACCGGGAAACAAATGCTAGCTCGCCTTACATGAAACACACTCTGCTTTTGAGAAAAGAGCACTCTTCTACTCTACTGTGTTTCCTATGGGGTCCGAACAGTGAGCTTGCTCAGAACAAAAGAACTGTGCTTCCTACACACACGGGCCATATCTAGTTCAACTCTGCTTGGGAAACTGACAAGAACACTAGCTCCTCTTCAGTCCCATACACAGTACTTTCGGGGAACAGACGAGAGTGCTATTTGCACTGTGTATGGCAATTGGAGCACAATAGTGACTTGTCTTACCAGAAAACAACTCTGGCTCGTAGGACAAAAAACTGCATGTGACTCAACTCCATTTAGGACTGGGAAACAAACGCTAGCTCGACTACCAAGAAACACACTCTGCTTTTGAGAAAAGAGCACTCTTCTACTCTACTGTGTTTCCTATGTGTTCCGAACAGTGAGCTTCCTCAGAACAAAAAAACTGTGCTTCCTACACACACGGCCATATCTAGTTCAATTCTGCTTAGGAACCTGACAAGAAGAGTAGATCCTCTTCAGTCCAATACACTGTACTTGCTGGGAACAGACGCCAGTGCTATTTGTCCTGTGTATGGCAATGGCATAGCAATAGTGACTCTTGTTACCATAAAACAACTCTTGCTCGTAAGACTAGAAACTGCATGTGATTCAACTCCATTTAGGACTGGGAAACAAACGCTAGCTCGCCTTACAAGAAACACACTCTGCTTTAGAGAAAAGAGCACTCTTCTACTCTACTGTGTTTCCTATAGGGCCAGAACAGTGAGCTTGCTCAGAACAAAAGAACTGTGCTTCCAACACAGGGCCATAACTAGTTCAACTCTGCTTAGGAAACTGACAAGAACAGTAGCTCCTCTTCAGTCCAATACACTGTACTTGCTGGGAACAGACGGGAGGGCTATTTGCACTGTGGATGGCAATGGGAGCAAAATAGTGACTTTCCTTACCAGAAAACAGCTCTTGCTCGTAGGACCAGAAACTGCATGTGATTCAACTCCATTTAGGACTGGGAAACAAATGCTAGCTCGCCTTACATGAAACACACTCTGCTTTTGATTAAAGAGCACTCTTCTACTCTACTGTGTTTCCTATGAGGTCCGAACAGTGAGCTTGCTCAGAACAAAAGAACTGTGCTTCCTACACACACGGGCCATATCTAGTTCAACTCTGCTTAGGAACCTGACAAGAACACTAGCTCCTCTTCAGTCCCATACACAGTACTTTCGGGGAACAGACGAGAATGCTATTTGCACTGTGTATGTCAATGGGAGCGCAATAGTGACTTTCCTTACCAGAAAACAACTCTTGCTCATAGGACTAGAAACTGCATGTGATTCCACTACATTTAGGACTGGGAAACAAATGCTAGCTCGCCTTACAAGAAACACGTTCTGCTTTAGAGAAAATAGCACTGTTCTACTCTACTGTGTTTCCTATGGGGTCCAAACAGTGAGCTTGCTCAGAACAAAAGAACTGTGCTTAATACACATACGGACCACATCTAGTTCAACTCTGCTTAGGAAACTGACAAAACAGTAGCTCCTATTCAGTCCAATACACTGTACTTGCTGGGAAAAGACGCGAGTGCTATATGCCTTGTGTAGGGCAATGGGAGCGCAATAGTGACTTTCCTTACCAGAAAACATCTCTTGTTCGTAGGACCAGAAACTGCATGTGATTCAACTCCATTTAGGACTGGGAAACAAACTCTAGCTCGCTTTACAAGAAACACACTCTGCTTTAGAGAAAAGAGCACTCTTCTACTCTACTGTGTTTCCTATAGGGCCAGAACAGTGAGAATGCTCAGAACAAAGAACTGTGCTTCCTACACACAAGCCATATCTAGTTCAACTCTTCTTAGGAAACTGACAGGAACAGTTGCTCCTCTTCAGTCCGATACACTGTACTTGTGGGGAACAGAAGCGAGTGCTATTTGCACTGTGTATGGCAATTGGAGCACAATAGTTACTTGTCTTACCAGAAAACAACTCTGGCTCGTAGGACAAAAAACTGCATGTGACTCAACTCCATTTAGGACTGGGAAACAAACGCTAGCTCGACTACCAAGAAACACACTCTGCTTTTGAGAAAAGAGCACTCTTCTACTCTACTGTGTTTCCTATGTGTTCCGAACAGTGAGCTTCCTCAGAACAAAAAAACTGTGCTTCCTACACACACGGCCATATCTAGTTCAATTCTGCTTAGGAACCTGACAAGAAGAGTAGATCCTCTTCAGTCCAATACACTGTACTTGCTGGGAACAGACGCCAGTGCTATTTGTCCTGTGTATGGCAATGGCATAGCAATAGTGACTCTTGTTACCATAAAACAACTCTTGCTCGTAAGACTAGAAACTGCATGTGATTCAACTCCATTTAGGACTGGGAAACAAACGCTAGCTCGCCTTACAAGAAACACACTCTGCTTTAGAGAAAAGAGCACTCTTCTACTCTACTGTGTTTCCTATAGGGCCAGAACAGTGAGCTTGCTCAGAACAAAAGAACTGTGCTTCCAACACAGGGCCATAACTAGTTCAACTCTGCTTAGGAAACTGACAAGAACAGTAGCTCCTCTTCAGTCCAATACACTGTACTTGCTGGGAACAGACGGGAGGGCTATTTGCACTGTGGATGGCAATGGGAGCAAAATAGTGACTTTCCTTACCAGAAAACAGCTCTTGCTCGTAGGACCAGAAACTGCATGTGATTCAACTCCATTTAGGACTGGGAAACAAATGCTAGCTTGCCTTACATGAAACACACTCTGCTTTTGATTAAAGAGCACTCTTCTACTCTACTGTGTTTCCTATGAGGTCCGAACAGTGAGCTTGCTCAGAACAAAAGAACTGTGCTTCCTACACACACGGGCCATATCTAGTTCAACTCTGCTTAGGAACCTGACAAGAACACTAGCTCCTCTTCAGTCCCATACACAGTACTTTCGGGGAACAGACGAGAGTGCTATTTGCACTGTGTATGTCAATGGGAGCGCAATAGTGACTTTCCTTACCAGAAAACAACTCTTGCTCATAGGACTAGAAACTGCATGTGATTCCACTTCATTTAGGACTGGGAAACAAATGCTAGCTCGCCTTACAAGAAACACGTTCTGCTTTAGAGAAAATAGCACTGTTCTACTCTACTGTGTTTCCTATGGGGTCCAAACAGTGAGCTTGCTCAGAACAAAAGAACTGTGCTTAATACACACACGGACCACATCTAGTTCAACTCTGCTTAGGAAACTGACAAAACAGTAGCTCCTATTCAGTCCAATACACTGTACTTGCTGGGAAAAGACGCGAGTGCTATATGCCTTGTGTAGGGCAATGGGAGCGCAATAGTGACTTTCCTTACCAGAAAACATCTCTTGTTCGTAGGACCAGAAACTGCATGTGATTCAACTCCATTTAGGACTGGGAAACAAACTCTAGCTCGCTTTACAAGAAACACACTCTGCTTTAGAGAAAAGAGCACTCTTCTACTCTACTGTGTTTCCTATAGGGCCAGAACAGTGAGAATGCTCAGAACAAAGAACTGTGCTTCCTACACACAAGCCATATCTAGTTCAACTCTTCTTAGGAAACTGACAGGAACAGTTGCTCCTCTTCAGTCCGATACACTGTACTTGCTGGGAACAGACGCGAGTGCTATATGCACTGTGTATGGCAATGGGAGCGCAATAGTGACTTTCCTTCCCAGAAAACAACTCTTGCTCGTAGGACCAGAAACTGCATGTGATTCAACTCCATTTAGGACCGGGAAACAAATGCTAGCTCGCCTTACATGAAACACACTCTGCTTTTGAGAAAAGAGCACTCTTCTACTCTACTGTGTTTCCTATGGGGTCCGAACAGTGAGCTTGCTCAGAACAAAAGAACTGTGCTTCCTACACACACGGGCCATATCTAGTTCAACTCTGCTTGGGAAACTGACAAGAACACTAGCTCCTCTTCAGTCCCATACACAGTACTTTCGGGGAACAGACGAGAGTGCTATTTGCACTGTGTATGGCAATTGGAGCACAATAGTGACTTGTCTTACCAGAAAACAACTCTGGCTCGTAGGACAAAAAACTGCATGTGACTCAACTCCATTTAGGACTGGGAAACAAACGCTAGCTCGACTACCAAGAAACACACTCTGCTTTTGAGAAAAGAGCACTCTTCTACTCTACTGTGTTTCCTATGTGTTCCGAACAGTGAGCTTCCTCAGAACAAAAAAACTGTGCTTCCTACACACACGGCCATATCTAGTTCAATTCTGCTTAGGAACCTGACAAGAAGAGTAGATCCTCTTCAGTCCAATACACTGTACTTGCTGGGAACAGACGCCAGTGCTATTTGTCCTGTGTATGGCAATGGCATAGCAATAGTGACTCTTGTTACCATAAAACAACTCTTGCTCGTAAGACTAGAAACTGCATGTGATTCAACTCCATTTAGGACTGGGAAACAAACGCTAGCTCGCCTTACAAGAAACACACTCTGCTTTAGAGAAAAGAGCACTCTTCTACTCTACTGTGTTTCCTATAGGGCCAGAACAGTGAGCTTGCTCAGAACAAAAGAACTGTGCTTCCAACACAGGGCCATAACTAGTTCAACTCTGCTTAGGAAACTGACAAGAACAGTAGCTCCTCTTCAGTCCAATACACTGTACTTGCTGGGAACAGACGGGAGGGCTATTTGCACTGTGGATGGCAATGGGAGCAAAATAGTGACTTTCCTTACCAGAAAACAGCTCTTGCTCGTAGGACCAGAAACTGCATGTGATTCAACTCCATTTAGGACTGGGAAACAAATGCTAGCTCGCCTTACATGAAACACACTCTGCTTTTGATTAAAGAGCACTCTTCTACTCTACTGTGTTTCCTATGAGGTCCGAACAGTGAGCTTGCTCAGAACAAAAGAACTGTGCTTCCTACACACACGGGCCATATCTAGTTCAACTCTGCTTAGGAACCTGACAAGAACACTAGCTCCTCTTCAGTCCCATACACAGTACTTTCGGGGAACAGACGAGAATGCTATTTGCACTGTGTATGTCAATGGGAGCGCAATAGTGACTTTCCTTACCAGAAAACAACTCTTGCTCATAGGACTAGAAACTGCATGTGATTCCACTTCATTTAGGACTGGGAAACAAATGCTAGCTCGCCTTACAAGAAACACGTTCTGCTTTAGAGAAAATAGCACTGTTCTACTCTACTGTGTTTCCTATGGGGTCCAAACAGTGAGCTTGCTCAGAACAAAAGAACTGTGCTTAATACACACACGGACCACATCTAGTTCAACTCTGCTTAGGAAACTGACAAAACAGTAGCTCCTATTCAGTCCAATACACTGTACTTGCTGGGAAAAGACGCGAGTGCTATATGCCTTGTGTAGGGCAATGGGAGCGCAATAGTGACTTTCCTTACCAGAAAACATCTCTTGTTCGTAGGACCAGAAACTGCATGTGATTCAACTCCATTTAGGACTGGGAAACAAACTCTAGCTCGCTTTACAAGAAACACACTCTGCTTTAGAGAAAAGAGCACTCTTCTACTCTACTGTGTTTCCTATAGGGCCAGAACAGTGAGAATGCTCAGAACAAAGAACTGTGCTTCCTACACACAAGCCATATCTAGTTCAACTCTTCTTAGGAAACTGACAGGAACAGTTGCTCCTCTTCAGTCCGATACACTGTACTTGTGGGGAACAGAAGCGAGTGCTATTTGCACTGTGTATGGCAATTGGAGCACAATAGTTACTTGTCTTACCAGAAAACAACTCTGGCTCGTAGGACAAAAAACTGCATGTGACTCAACTCCATTTAGGACTGGGAAACAAACGCTAGCTCGACTACCAAGAAACACACTCTGCTTTTGAGAAAAGAGCACTCTTCTACTCTACTGTGTTTCCTATGTGTTCCGAACAGTGAGCTTCCTCAGAACAAAAAAACTGTGCTTCCTACACACACGGCCATATCTAGTTCAATTCTGCTTAGGAACCTGACAAGAAGAGTAGATCCTCTTCAGTCCAATACACTGTACTTGCTGGGAACAGACGCCAGTGCTATTTGTCCTGTGTATGGCAATGGCATAGCAATAGTGACTCTTGTTACCATAAAACAACTCTTGCTCGTAAGATTAAAAACTGCATGTGATTCAACTCCATTTAGGACTGGGAAACAAACGCTAGCTCGCCTTACAAGAAACACACTCTGCTTTAGAGAAAAGAGCACTCTTCTACTCTACTGTGTTTCCTATAGGGCCAGAACAGTGAGCTTGCTCAGAACAAAAGAACTGTGCTTCCAACACAGGGCCATAACTAGTTCAACTCTGCTTAGGAAACTGACAAGAACAGTAGCTCCTCTTCAGTCCAATACACTGTACTTGCTGGGAACAGACGGGAGGGCTATTTGCACTGTGGATGGCAATGGGAGCAAAATAGTGACTTTCCTTACCAGAAAACAGCTCTTGCTCGTAGGACCAGAAACTGCATGTGATTCAACTCCATTTAGGACTGGGAAACAAATGCTAGCTCGCCTTACATGAAACACACTCTGCTTTTGATTAAAGAGCACTCTTCTACTCTACTGTGTTTCCTATGAGGTCCGAACAGTGAGCTTGCTCAGAACAAAAGAACTGTGCTTCCTACACACACGGGCCATATCTAGTTCAACTCTGCTTAGGAACCTGACAAGAACACTAGCTCCTCTTCAGTCCCATACACAGTACTTTCGGGGAACAGACGAGAGTGCTATTTGCACTGTGTATGTCAATGGGAGCGCAATAGTGACTTTCCTTACCAGAAAACAACTCTTGCTCATAGGACTAGAAACTGCATGTGATTCCACTTCATTTAGGACTGGGAAACAAATGCTAGCTCGCCTTACAAGAAACACGTTCTGCTTTAGAGAAAATAGCACTGTTCTACTCTACTGTTTTTCCTATGGGGTCCAAACAGTGAGCTTGCTCAGAACAAAAGAACTGTGCTTAATACACACACGGACCACATCTAGTTCAACTCTGCTTAGGAAACTGACAAAACAGTAGCTCCTATTCAGTCCAATACACTGTACTTGCTGGGAAAAGACGCGAGTGCTATATGCCTTGTGTAGGGCAATGGGAGCGCAATAGTGACTTTCCTTACCAGAAAACATCTCTTGTTCGTAGGACCAGAAACTGCATGTGATTCAACTCCATTTAGGACTGGGAAACAAACTCTAGCTCGCTTTACAAGAAACACACTCTGCTTTAGAGAAAAGAGCACTCTTCTACTTTACTGTGTTTCCTATAGGGCCAGAACAGTGAGAATGCTCAGAACAAAGAACTGTGCTTCCTACACACAAGCCATATCTAGTTCAACTCTTCTTAGGAAACTGACAGGAACAGTTGCTCCTCTTCAGTCCGATACACTGTACTTGCTGGGAACAGACGCGAGTGCTATATGCACTGTGTATGGCAATGGGAGCGCAATAGTGACTTTCCTTCCCAGAAAACAACTCTTGCTCGTAGGACCAGAAACTGCATGTGATTCAACTCCATTTAGGACCGGGAAACAAATGCTAGCTCGCCTTACATGAAACACACTCTGCTTTTGAGAAAAGAGCACTCTTCTACTCTACTGTGTTTCCTATGGGGTCCGAACAGTGAGCTTGCTCAGAACAAAAGAACTGTGCTTCCTACACACACGGGCCATATCTAGTTCAACTCTGCTTGGGAAACTGACAAGAACACTAGCTCCTCTTCAGTCCCATACACAGTACTTTCGGGGAACAGACGAGAGTGCTATTTGCACTGTGTATGGCAATTGGAGCACAATAGTGACTTGTCTTACCAGAAAACAACTCTGGCTCGTAGGACAAAAAACTGCATGTGACTCAACTCCATTTAGGACTGGGAAACAAACGCTAGCTCGACTACCAAGAAACACACTCTGCTTTTGAGAAAAGAGCACTCTTCTACTCTACTGTGTTTCCTATGTGTTCCGAACAGTGAGCTTCCTCAGAACAAAAAAACTGTGCTTCCTACACACACGGCCATATCTAGTTCAATTCTGCTTAGGAACCTGACAAGAAGAGTAGATCCTCTTCAGTCCAATACACTGTACTTGCTGGGAACAGACGCCAGTGCTATTTGTCCTGTGTATGGCAATGGCATAGCAATAGTGACTCTTGTTACCATAAAACAACTCTTGCTCGTAAGACTAGAAACTGCATGTGATTCAACTCCATTTAGGACTGGGAAACAAACGCTAGCTCGCCTTACAAGAAACACACTCTGCTTTAGAGAAAAGAGCACTCTTCTACTCTACTGTGTTTCCTATAGGGCCAGAACAGTGAGCTTGCTCAGAACAAAAGAACTGTGCTTCCAACACAGGGCCATAACTAGTTCAACTCTGCTTAGGAAACTGACAAGAACAGTAGCTCCTCTTCAGTCCAATACACTGTACTTGCTGGGAACAGACGGGAGGGCTATTTGCACTGTGGATGGCAATGGGAGCAAAATAGTGACTTTCCTTACCAGAAAACAGCTCTTGCTCGTAGGACCAGAAACTGCATGTGATTCAACTCCATTTAGGACTGGGAAACAAATGCTAGCTCGCCTTACATGAAACACACTCTGCTTTTGATTAAAGAGCACTCTTCTACTCTACTGTGTTTCCTATGAGGTCCGAACAGTGAGCTTGCTCAGAACAAAAGAACTGTGCTTCCTACACACACGGGCCATATCTAGTTCAACTCTGCTTAGGAACCTGACAAGAACACTAGCTCCTCTTCAGTCCCATACACAGTACTTTCGGGGAACAGACGAGAATGCTATTTGCACTGTGTATGTCAATGGGAGCGCAATAGTGACTTTCCTTACCAGAAAACAACTCTTGCTCATAGGACTAGAAACTGCATGTGATTCCACTTCATTTAGGACTGGGAAACAAATGCTAGCTCGCCTTACAAGAAACACGTTCTGCTTTAGAGAAAATAGCACTGTTCTACTCTACTGTGTTTCCTATGGGGTCCAAACAGTGAGCTTGCTCAGAACAAAAGAACTGTGCTTAATACACACACGGACCACATCTAGTTCAACTCTGCTTAGGAAACTGACAAAACAGTAGCTCCTATTCAGTCCAATACACTGTACTTGCTGGGAAAAGACGCGAGTGCTATATGCCTTGTGTAGGGCAATGGGAGCGCAATAGTGACTTTCCTTACCAGAAAACATCTCTTGTTCGTAGGACCAGAAACTGCATGTGATTCAACTCCATTTAGGACTGGGAAACAAACTCTAGCTCGCTTTACAAGAAACACACTCTGCTTTAGAGAAAAGAGCACTCTTCTACTCTACTGTGTTTCCTATAGGGCCAGAACAGTGAGAATGCTCAGAACAAAGAACTGTGCTTCCTACACACAAGCCATATCTAGTTCAACTCTTCTTAGGAAACTGACAGGAACAGTTGCTCCTCTTCAGTCCGATACACTGTACTTGTGGGGAACAGAAGCGAGTGCTATTTGCACTGTGTATGGCAATTGGAGCACAATAGTTACTTGTCTTACCAGAAAACAACTCTGGCTCGTAGGACAAAAAACTGCATGTGACTCAACTCCATTTAGGACTGGGAAACAAACGCTAGCTCGACTACCAAGAAACACACTCTGCTTTTGAGAAAAGAGCACTCTTCTACTCTACTGTGTTTCCTATGTGTTCCGAACAGTGAGCTTCCTCAGAACAAAAAAACTGTGCTTCCTACACACACGGCCATATCTAGTTCAATTCTGCTTAGGAACCTGACAAGAAGAGTAGATCCTCTTCAGTCCAATACACTGTACTTGCTGGGAACAGACGCCAGTGCTATTTGTCCTGTGTATGGCAATGGCATAGCAATAGTGACTCTTGTTACCATAAAACAACTCTTGCTCGTAAGATTAAAAACTGCATGTGATTCAACTCCATTTAGGACTGGGAAACAAACGCTAGCTCGCCTTACAAGAAACACACTCTGCTTTAGAGAAAAGAGC